>NW_025814048.1:6030145-6331653 GCF_018902025.1 Drosophila willistoni
CAATAGCCAGCAGACAGCAGGTGGCAACCAAGTTGCAAGTACAGCTGCAGCTGTAGCAGGAAATTGCGCTGCTGCTGTTGCACCATCCCGTCAATTGCCATTCAATTAGAAGGAATTGAATTGGAATGGACCATCCCCCTTCCCCACAGTTGAAAGTCATTTAGATCTGTTGCATTTTTTAATTGAATTTCTTTCAACTAGAAATGATAAACACATACTCCTCGCCTCATTTAGGGCTCAACATCGGCATAGGGTCCAATGTTAGCAGCTCGGGCCATTAGAGCGGGAATATTGGTCTGCTCGTAGGTGCCACTGAAGAATTGGGAATATGGCCCAGTGGCATAGACGGGGGCATCATCACCGCCATGGGTTTCGGTGGACAAGGGAATCGAGGCGGAATATCTAAAATTGACATTGTCCGTGGTCTTGGTGGTTAGGACATTGCGACCCTCGGCCGTGCTGAAACTTTGATAGAAGCCCGGACCATTGGCATAGGAGAGAATGGTGTATGGACGACCATCATCGCCATTGCTGCCTGTCAGGCCAGTGATGTCCTTTGCACGTTCCTAAAAAAGAAAACAGTTCAAGTTAGATGGCGAAAGGAGAAAGATCTAAGTTAAGGGTTAACCCACCGGATAACCATTGACAGTCATGACATGAGCGTGATCGGCAGTTACAACAATCAGTGTATCCTCATCGGAGGTCATTTCGCGTGCCTTGGCCACAGCATCAGCGAAGGCGGCCGTATCTTCAAGCGAACGACGAGCATAGTTCGAGTGATGGGCCATATCGATGCGTGCACCTTCGACAAACAGGAAGAAACCATTCTCATTGCGTTGCAGAACTTTAATGGCAGCCTCCGTCAACTCGGCCAGCGATGGATCGGCCAATTCGGAGTGACCTCTCACACGATCGCCATCGTAGGGCAGATGTGAGGTGGCAAAGAGACCCAACAAATAGTCGGTATTATCCAAATCGACCAGGCTAAGACCCTTGCGACTCCAAACATAACTGGCCGAAGCGTTCTGCTCTTTCTTATCGGTTAACCAGTCGTTTATCAAATTGCGTCCATCAGTGCGATGGCCAGGATAGCCAACCTCATCGTTGACCGTGGTATTAAGGAAATTCCTTTTGCCACCACCCAGAATAACTTTAAGACCTTTGCCAGTTGGCCAATCGACCAGTTGGCGGGCAATATCGATCGTCTCTTCGGGATTACAATTGGCCGCTGCCACTTCAGCATCATTCTCCCAATAGCGATTCGCGGTGTGGGCAAAGGCACCAGATGGCGAGGCATGAGTCACATGGGTGGTTGTCACAATGCCAGCATTTTTGCCCGCATCCTGAGCCCACTTGGCAATGCTGTCCACTTGATTCTCACTCTTAAAGGCTTCGGTGCAACTATAACGAGGCACATTGGCATTTACTCCAATAGTGCCATAGTTTCCCTTGACTCCGCCCAAATAGGCAGTCGATGTGCATGCCGAGTCCGCAACTTGGCGATCCACACAGTATGTCTTGGCGAATCCTGTGGTGGGAAATTGCTCAAAGTACACTTGCTTGGCACTGTCACCCAAATGATTCCTGGTGGCCACAACTGTATGCACAGACATGCCATCGCCCATGAATAAGATCACATTTTTTGCCTTCTTCGTGTGAGCAGCATCGACAGCTGCCAATTTGGCCAAAATTGTATCCTGAGCTTGTTCCTGCCAATAGGCTGCCTTTCCCTCATACTCATAAACGACGTTATGCGATTCAATCGGAATATTGGAACGTTGATGGTCTGCAATTAGTTAGAAGAGACTAGGTAAGTGCTCCAATGATTATTGATAATCTTGACGTGCTTATCGCCAGCACGTTTTTATGACCCTTCCGATAATTCATCCTATTAAACACTTAAATTCCAAGTAGAAATTTATTTTGTTTGTTGATTCTCAAGTTTTTCTTCTTTTTTTTTTGCTTTTAACCCCGATGTAAAGAACCAACACTTGATCAAAGAGTAATTTAATACTCGAAACAAGTTAAGAGTTTTGCCCAAGGTTGCGGCTAAGGATTAGTAAATTCCAGTAAAAACCCCCAACTGAGGTACTTTAAATCAAGCTGAAGTAAGGTACATGCATTTAGTATATATGTATACTAAATATTTATAAGTTCCTGTCAAAAATTTTATAATACCAAGAAAAAATGGTCTTAAGAAAGTTCCCCTTCTATATTTGACACTTTCTTTGTCATGGAATTTTCGGAGATTTTTTATTAGAACTTAGAGTTACAAAAAATTTCCATTGTTTGATTTCAATAAATTTAGCCTTAAGAAGCTCTTTGAAGAGCCCTCATTCTGTCTGTTTTCAAATTATCTGAATGGTTATGGTTATCTTAAAAGTCGAAATGATTTTTAAGGATTTTACTGTGATTTTCCCAATTTTCAATATCCAATTTCCCAAAGAAAAAGATAAGATCACTTATTCTTTCTGTTTTTAAAATATTTAAATGGTTGTCTCAAAGTCAAATAAGCTTGTTAAAAGTATTCATTCTTTCTGTTTGTGTATGATTGACTCGAAAATTTGTAGAAATACAGTCGAATCCGGTTATAACGACGCTCAAGGGACCGACGATTTTCGTCTTTATATCGGGAAGACGTACTAACCGGAGGCCCTTTCATATAAGTTTGTATTGGGACCAACCAATCACTCATCCAACTTTAGTCGCTATAATCGTTATAACCAGATTCTACTGTATATCTAAAAAATTCTTTGATAAAAGACTATTTCTATCTGTTTTTTTATACCCTTGCAGAGTGTATTATAAAATTGGTCAGATGTTTGTAACGCACAGAAGGAGACGTTTCCGACCCCATAAAGTATATATATTCTTGATCAGCATGAGAAGCTAAGTCGATATAGCCATGTCCGTCTGTCCGTCTGACCGTCTGTCCGTCTGTCCGTCGGTGCGTACGCGTTTTACTCAGCCATCTTAAGAGCTATCGGGATGCTATCGGGATTTTTTTTGGGAGCTTTTTTTTACCCGGGTGAGATAAAGTATGAAAATCTTTGGGATCGGACCACTATATCATATAGCTCTAGAAGAAACATTTTTGCAAAAATTGGAGTATCCCCATGAAATTTACCAATATGATAGTAATAGATATAAAATCTCAGATCCCAAAATTTGAATCTGATCCGATAAATAGAATACAAGTTACAGTCAATATAAATCGGTTCAAACGCTGCCGGCAGCGCTGCTTGCTGCCTACTACTGCCATCATCAAATCAACAGAGCACACGCATACACACACAGACGCAACGCTACATGAACTGTATGTGTATGCGTGCCGTGCTTTGCTTAGAAAATGATGGAAGAAGAAAAACTTGTGGTAAAAAGAGAAATAATATTTTGTTTGTGTATTGATGAATTGAGTTGCAGGGAAAGAAATTTCAAAAAGGAAAAATATTATTGCCAAGTATACTGCAAGGGTATATAAACTTCGGCATAGCCGAAGTTAGCTTCTTTGATATTTTTAGATACATATATGAAAGTTTATCTTAAATGTTTAAAGTATTTAAGGAATTTATCTTTAAATCTTAAAAATTCTTTAAAAAACGCCTTATATTTCTGTTTTAAAAATTTTAAATGATTATCTTAGAAATTTTTACAAACTGAATAGAAGAAAGTTTTTTCTTAATGTTTTTAAGGTATGATAAATATGTATTTGAGGTTCGTGTGTTGAAATTTCTAAATAAAAGTACCTTCAAAGAGTGTTTTTTCTTCATTTAGGTTACATATTGAATGGATGTCTCAATTTCAGATAAATTTCAAAGATTTTAAATTCAAAATTTATGTTCAAAGATTCGTTAAATATATATCTTAATTTTAGAGTCTAAAAGGATCTTTCAAGAAGTGTCTCTTCATTTGCTAGAAGACAAATAATATATCTCCGACTTTTAGGAAGTACAAAGTACTTTAAACTATTGAAAATTTTTCACAATTTTTGCAGCTATTATCAGCATTAACCTTTTAATTATCTTCATCACATTTTCACTAAATAAAACTCTTTTTCTCTCTCTTTTTCTGATCACAAAAATGTGTGTTTGCCCTTGCTTACATTCATCTCCTCCAACCGAATGGCCGAGCAGTACAAGGCTGAGGCTCAGCACTAAGAAGCGAAGAACTGCCATTTCAATTGATCCTGGCAAGCCAAATATTATTTTTTTTGAGACAAGCGTTGAGGTCAACCTTTAAAATTGCACTGAAATTTTGGTGGCGATTCTAATCGAAAGACCAAAAAGACCTTATCTTTAGCATTGACTAACTAAAAATCTAATCAGACGACTGTAAGTAATCTAAAGACGTTAAATCAAATCGACCGTTTGATTAGCTGAAGACATATAATATTTTCCAACCATTCACGTGCCTGGCAAAAAAAAATATATGTACCTATTGTACCAACAAAGCCAACAAACAAGTTGGCAAAGTTATATTACGTATACGACATGTGCATTGCAGAGAGGCAGAGAGAGAGACCATGTCCATGTTCTGGGCTGCTGACCCGTATAACTGATTGCCATTTTATTATGTCAGACCAAGCCCAGTGGCGCTTTTAATCAACTAGCCTGGCTCTTTGTAAACGGAAAAGTCTTTGACGTCAATGCCAGACCAAGACCCGAAACCCAAACTGAGTCAGAGGGGGAGCCGTGGGGTGTAGAGGGGGCCCCAGACACATGCAAATTTTCTCAATGGCCACCTGACTGGCTTCTATGTATGTGGCCCTTTTCTGATGCCCGAGGCTTCCGGCGTGGTTCTCTGTTTGCCAACTCTATATGCCTCTGTGCCTTTTGCAACATGTTTTGTAATAAATATATTTTTGCATGCCATAAAATTGCTGAAATATTTTGTCAGTAAATAGAGAATTCAGGTAAACCAAAACGTATTGCGGCCTGGCGCCTAGATTTCATATTCCAGCTCATAAATTACACACACACTCACACACACACCAACACAAATTGCTACTTATTGTTACAATATTGGAGCTGCACAATGAAGACCGTAAATTTGATGACCTGCCGAGAGAAAAGGTAATAGATACACTTTGTGGGGGGAAGGTGGCTAACTATCCAAAGAAGCAACTTACCACCCATCCACCCACTAACCAATTCCTCTTTCGGGTTCACTCATCGAAACAGGTAATAAGTGTAAGGTGTAGTCTAAGAGAGATATTGAATGACAACCTTTGGTCTCTTGCCAAATCAATAAGTCGTCAATGAAGGGCAAAGTTATAGAGCCATCAAAACGTCTTTCAAAATTACAAAATACAAATATATAAAGAATGTAAAATATAAAAATGTTTAAATTTGTTTGATATTATTTAATTTGAAATGAGGTTTTCTAATTAAATAGTTTTTCCAATCCAAAAGGTTCGAATTCTATCGGCGAAGAGTTTTAGCAGTTATTAAAAATATTTTTAATAATGAACATTGATTATTTTTACTATAAGTTATTTCATTAATTTGTTTTTTAAACCTATTTTATCTCAAGAACATAGAATACGTTTCATTAGTATAATTTAATTACAATTTTATTTGTTAAATTATCACAAAAAACTAAACTAAACCAACAATATCCTAAAATCTATAGCACTTAAATATTTGATTTGATTTTCTGGCAAATTTTTTGACTTAAAAATTTCTTAAAAATATTTCAAATTTAACATTTTTATTTTTTGATGTTTCCTTCCAAACAGAAATTTTTAAAGTATATGTATTCAAACCGAATTTTAAGTCAATAGATCGACAAAAATCTATAATTTTAAGATCTTAAAAAAATTGGTTTCTATTTAGAGCGCCTCTTTACGTTATTTTTTCGCTAAACCAAAAAGTCAATATGTTTTGAAATATTTCAAAGTTAAATAAACTTTTCCAAAGGATCCCAAAGAAAATCGTCATAGCATAGCCTTGAGTTATTAAAGTCTCTGAACGTTAGGTTCATAAAGAGCAAGAAATTCTTTCTCTTATAGATCTCTGGAACCAGAGCTGGTTAAATTCGATTGTTAGCCCATTAATAACGTACTATACTATCTGGAGATATCTGTGGTATCTTTGAAAATCGTATCTTTCTCTTGTTATGTCCTCAATCGATTATCCATCGCATTTTACTGATAAAAGTCATTTACGATACGTTATGACGATTTTTAGATCTCTCGACCCGGATTGTTCTCTTGAACACTTCTTTAAAGGATCACCATTCAAGTTTTACCGAATTAAGGATAATCTGTGAGCAAACTGCATTAGGGTATGAGAAATTACAGTCCTTATTGATTACCATTGACATCTATTATCAGTTTTTGGGAAAGTCCTGCAGAAAGTCGACCTAAAACGAATATATGGCTTTAAAAATCAGCCAACACTTCGCAAGTTTCTTGGCGAATCAAAACAAAAACGTAAAACTACTTCTATAACGTCCTTTGTCGGCCTATTTCTTTTAACAAATACAAGTCGACTTTCTTAGATTAGTCTTTCGTCCTTGCAAAGTACATTCCGACAGTTTTGATATGAGCTTTTCCTATTTTTTAACATTTGAAAACCTGGAAACATTAAACTCATATAACACAAGTCTCATTTATCATTGATATTTCTTTTTAAATGTTTTCCTTTTCATTAAAATATGAAATGTAACATTTTAATGCAATTTTACACGAATTGGCTATATTTCAGGTACGCAAAAATGATGTGGACTAAAAAGGATAAAAAGGATCATTATCACAAAAACCGAAATCTAACTTCTAAAAATAAGATCCGAAACGTTCAATAACATTTAAAACTTTACTGTATGATGCAGATGTCTTGAAAAGAAACTAATATCTTTAGTTTTGAAAAGATATAATAAAGTCTCTAAGTAGAAAATTTCAATGCGATAACTTTCTTCAAATCTTTATTGTCAATCAATTTAAAACTGACATCAATACAAATTGCAAATTTATTTTGCTTTTTTCCCGTAAGGTTTCATATTTGTGTAAATTTATTGAAATCATTTACAAATCAAAAAACACAACTCGTTCATCATGAAATCTCAATTCGAATTGAATAAATTGAATTGTAGATTTTTGTATGCCGAAACGTTTTTTTTTAAAACTGTACAAGAAACTTTATTTCCGTTGTTGATCTGAATTTGTTTGTTTCCCACAATGTTAATTGTGACGAGAGTAGCCTACATTTTTTTTGGGAGGAGGTTTATTGAACTCTTTTTTTTCTGTTTTGTTGGTTGAATTGAATCCTCCTCCTATAGATAACTCTGGGCCAATTGGAATTTCAAATATGTGAAAAGACTTATGTGGGTCAGCGAGCATCTATGTATGTATACAATACATATTTGTTATCGTCAGTCGAGAAGTTGGCATTTTGCATTTTGCATAAATTTGCCAGAAATAGAGATTGATCGGATTTATGTTGATGCCGGGGAAAGAGAAGAAGGACAGAACAGGACAGGGCAAATAATTAAGTTTCTCTCACGTGGCGTATAAGCAATATATTGGAAAGAAGAACTTGATTATATATTTTTGGTAGCCAGATGTGGTATGGCTTAAAGGGCGGTAGATGGGGGGGGGAGCTGTAATCGATTCCCACCCCTAAAGAATGCGGACAAGTAAGGAGTCAACGTCAACGCTGATATCATCGTACCACCCACCCACTCACTCACTCAACCACCCAAAAACCACCCAGGCCCAAGCACCGAAGTCAGAGGCAGAGGCAGTCTTGTTTAAGTTTTATGATAGCACACAATGGCACGCAACTGGCAAACTGGCGACAAGCAAACCGACTCCACATCCCCCAAAAAATTTGGTATCCACCACCCAACACCCCCATGACCTCTTACCATAGGCACACCCTGTTTCAACCCCCGCACTGGAAGGAGTCATTGGAAATTGTATAACGAATTTTTGCGTGCGCAAAACGAATTCCTGAAAAGAACAGAAGAAGAAGAAAGAGCCCCAGAGTCTGATCCTCTCTCTCGCTCTCTGTGTTTTGTGGCAAGTGGAAAAAGGAGTGCCCAGCTGAAACGACCAAAAAAAAAAGGAGGCCAACGTGTCATGAGGAAAATAGCAGCCAGCAGCGAATTGCAAAAGAAACACAACCAAGCACAACCAGAATAAAAAACCAGTTTTTCGCGAATTGTACTTGTGCCCTACTTTCCTAGTGGGAAAATCAGTTGGCGAATCAAGTTTTCCTCATCCTCCCCATGCAGCCATGCACCACAACACCCTGCACCACCTCGCACCTTGCACCAGTTGAGTCACAGAGCAGAGCAGAGCCAAGTATCTAGGGCCATGGACAAACGCCAGAGCAAGGCGGGAAGTGAAAAGAGTTTGGTTTTGGGTTTCAGGTAACTTTGAAACAGGTTGATTTTTCCTGTTGTCGTCGTCGTCGTCGTCGTTGACGACTCTCAACGCTGTTGGCCATTAGCCAAATGGGATTTCACACGCTTCCTTTGGTTCGTTCATGTGTTGTGTTTGCCCTGGCGCTGTGATGCGTTTGCCGCACGGCATGTCCCAAATGCTTACCGGGAGGGTTATGACTGGGATTGGGTTGGGCCCTCCGTTGTGCCTGTCATCAGCGACATCAGCTTGAATTCGGCTTGATCAATTATTTAAACTTATTTAAATTGCATAGAAATTGTCGACACTTGACACACATATTGAGTATACATACATACATACTTACACATATATTCCCATCGACAATATCACCATTTTCTATAGGTATGATGTATATATTTCCTTCTATTCTCTTTGTTTTATTCACAGACATCTCATCTTCAATTTGCAATGCGGCGTTAATTATAATTAAAACTATTGAGCTAAATAAATAAACGTATAAATAGCAAAAGGCAAAAAAATAACCAAAGAGACGTGCTAACTATTGCCATGCCGAAGTTTGTATACCCTTTTAGTTCCTTGGGTTGCATGTTTGCTTTTTATTTACTTAAATCCAAGTTAGTAGAACAATTTTGATTAATGTGTATTCATTAATTACCCAATTTTGCTAATATTATCTTACGAATCTTATCTTAGTTTTTATATCAGAGGTTCATATATAGAGGTACATTCCGTATACTATATATGATGATACTATGATACTATATTTGATCGTCACCAAATTCAATATGGTTTGATATATTGTTTAATATGCGTTTAACATATTACTTTTACGAATTTTGCTTGAAAAATTACATATTTATTGATATCTCATTTCTTTTTTTGAACAATTTTTACCATTAGAGCTATATGATATAGTTATTCGATCTGTAGAGCATAAACGGGAGAGGAAATGAGGGTAAAATACTTGATTCTTCTCAAAACCGCTTTAATTTCGATAACCAAGATCGATTTCTCCCCTAAAATTGATCAATAATATAAAGTTACTTGACCATAAAGTTCATAAAGAGCATTTTTAGTAGCGGCCGAGTGTTACAATATTATGTACAAGATCGGCTCACGCCTCCATATCGATGTCTATATCTGCCAAAGCATTTGATCTGGATCAAACATGGCAAAGTTATGAATATGTCTATTAAACTAACAACCTTTTAAAACAGTTGCTTTGATACTGACATAGTTATTAGTATATATAAGAGCGATACTATGGAATCTGTACTATAAAGTCACTCGATCTTTATAAAATTTAAATATGCTTAAGTATTATTCCAAAGAAATTGAGTAACAAAAGAAATTATTGATATAAAACTCTGTTAGACATCAATCATTGCTATGGAAGCTACATATATAATATAGTATATTGATCCGCCTTAAAACGATATTTACCAATTTTCGCAGTATAAATAAGACTCTAATCAACTCCTAAAGCCCTAAGGATCTATTAGAAGTTCAACGAGACTGACGAACGTAATTAGCTGATCAAGAACATGCATATATATACCTAATATACTCGACGATTCATACTTATATGGTTTACCAATTGCTAATCAAAATAAATATACCCTTTTTATAAGAGTATTAAATAAAACCACACACTTTTAGATATAGTATACATATCTATTATATGCATATGTATACACATATTACTCTTACATATAGCCACAGATCAAGCGTGACAAAAGACTATTAAAGACCCAAACGAAAGGGGGGAAAAACATTTGTGGCGCTTTGTTCTAAAAGTTTTCCCGTTCATCCTTCTTCTCTGATTCCCTCTTATCCAAAAAAGCAAAAAAAAATGTTTCCAGCAGACGTGACATAAGCTAAATTGTTTTAAATTTTTTGTTTGAATTGTTTTTACAAATGACTATATAGTAGGGAGGGATAATTGAAAGCTATATATGTACATATATAGCATATGTCATGTGGTTGGTGATTGGAATCGTTGCGGTTAGACAGCAACGAGAGAAAAAGAGGGAGAGAGAAGAAGAAATGGGGGAAACTATGTGGGAGTAACTGCGGTCAATAGGGCACAGCATAATTAGTGATTGAATTGAACGGAACTGTCATGTGATTAATAACAATTAAGTATACACTAGATCACATTAATGAAGATATTTCATTTCATTTTTCCTCATTCTGGAACTATTCATCATTTACAAGGATTTTTGTAGTACAAATAGTTTTCATAATTAGTCGAACACTAGAAATAAATATTCATCATTACAAGTTATACAGTCACTTGACAATTTTACTCACATTAATAATATATTTGAGGTTTTTCTACATTGCTGTTGGGCATTTCAAATTCGTCATTGTGTTTAGATCATTGGAAATTCTATTACAATTGAAACTTGGAATTCGAAACTGAAATTCGAATTTTCCTCTAATTGGCCACGGATCTTTATCAAATGTTGGGATTACCGAGCGATTATTTTAAGCAGAAATCCCTGGCAGCTTATATAGTTGGCTGAAAACTCAATTTCTTAATCTTCTCAGTAATAAGCTAATAGTAAGCGCCAATTTCGCACTTAGAAAAGTATTTTTAAAAATAGTTTTTATTATTTATAACACCAAATTGATATACTTTTGCAAACAGGCTGTTCCGATTACTTTTACATGCATACGAACTGCAATTCCTCCATATGGTGCAATTAGTAAAACGTATTACGGTGTATAACTTTGTTATGATTTAACCGATTTTTATGAAACTTAGTATGCCTATGGTTTTTGATACGAAATATTGGTGTCTTAAATTTTTAAGAGTTACTTCAAATATTTCGGGAGATAATATGGCGACTTTTATAAACCCGTTCAACCTATTGGCCTTCTATAAATTATTATTACGTGGAGAAAAAAAGTCTAAATTAGTTAGGGTCACTTCAATTAACGTAATAATGCACTTTGGCATTTGCATTTGCACCTGTCTTAGTCAATGATAAACAACAATAACAAATAGCAGCAACAATTTTCAATGACCATTCACCTTCAAGTTGTCAGTCTTATGCTATATGTACATACATATGTATCTCTCTATATGTTATTACTTAACTGGAACTAAAACTGAAGGCATTTCAAAGCCATTTATCAAATGGCTGGTCTCTGCTATACATAACTCACTGCCAGACCAAACACACACTTCGAAGAAAACCACTCAAAATCCAAAAATTTAAAACCCCAAAAAATCTACATCTACAGAGATACACATACACATATGAACATAACTCGTTATTGCTGCTCCCAAGGCCAACTTCTTGTTTAAATGCCAAAATGTGAGCATTTGTACAGAGAATCAGAATAGAAGCCAGCAGCAAAGAAAAGGCCCCAAAAAAAATCTTGACGAAAAGTTAAACTGAAACAGGATTATAATTACAGCGTTTCTGCAGAGCGGCAAAAGATCAAAGGGCCCAAATACAGTTCGCTTAACATTAAGAACTCCTTCAAGAAAAAAAAAAGCTTTCTAAAGATCTTTAAAATGTGTCATGGGTTTATTAAAATCTAGTTTTATCTTTTTAATTTTCTAACTATGGGATGCAAAATGGCGTCATTTTGTCATAGAGACAGAAAGATCGTGTGCGAGGGAGAGAGCCAGAGATCAGAGCAGTCTATGTATTTGAAGTTGCTAAGTTGCCAAGGTCAGCGGAAAAAAAATTAACTTCGCTCTAACGATTCACGTAACTGCACACAAACTTCAAGTTTTCAATGCAAAATTCCAGTATTTGTGGTTGGTTAATTATACATGACTACAACAACAACAAAAAGTTGTAGTATATACAATATAAATATGTACATACATATGTACGATATTTGTATTCGTCATTTCAAGGCAATTTATAACACAATGGGGGAATATTTTTTCTTTTTTTTTATATGGTAGTAGTAAATGACATTCAAACTCGTCTCTTACTCCCAGTCGTCACCTCCTCTTTACCCTCATCTAGCGTTCTTCCGCCTCCACTGCAATAGACTATGCAAATACGTTTCCAACTGAATGCTTCGTTTAATGAGTGATCACACACACACACACATACACATACACGCACTCACCTGAAAACCCCACACACGCTGCCAATTTATATAATTTCAAATGGTAAATAAAATTGCATCATCATTCTCAGAAAAAGCAGCATCATCGCGATGCTAGCCAAAAAAAATAAAATTGCAATTCTTAGTCATGACTAGAATTGTATGAGTGAGCTGTGTAATTGTTAGTTTTCTGCCAATTTCGAGTGAAACGAAAATGGCATTTAATCTTATAACAAATTGTTGCGTGATTCATAATTCTAGTTTCTGAAATCGACCTTATCTTCCAACACATGCATACACACACATACAAATGTGCACATGTATATGACACAAACACATGCGTGTTTACGTAAGTTTCTGTTTTATTCCCCCAATTCTAACCGCTCATCGTACAGTTTTTCTTTTCCCTCTCTCTCTGTCTCTCCCTTGTTCTCATTTAACTCATTCTCTCTCTCGCTTTATCATTGACTGACTGACTTAGCAACAAAAACTCGTAACGGTTTTGTGCCTGCTACGCTGGAAAAAAGCGCTCATTTGAGGGAGCTTAGAGAATATGCGTAAGTGTGACAGAGCTAGAAATACAATTTTTTCATTTAGTGTTTTGTGTGTGTGTGTATATATGTATGTATTGCGTGTGGAATCATAAAATGTGTGTAATAAATTTATGAGGGGGCAACACAGCAGCAAACACAATGGAAAGAAAACTGTTTCTGTTGAAAGAGAAAGCATTATTTATTTGTATTTTCTTTTTTCTTATTTTTGTTTTTACATGAACATATTGCAGCTTAGGTATATAGTCACACTTTAATAACATTCTAAATCAGATAAACACTTTTTCTATGACAACGACGAGGACTTACAAGTCCGTCGCGATGGCGGCTTCAACATGTTGATACGCCCGCAATTTGTATAGGAGAGAGAAAAAGACTGACTATATAAAAAGCACAGTGAGTCCTCGTCTCGCTCCCACATAGGTTGCAGTACGTTTTGATAAATAGAATAATTGAAGAAATCCAATAAACACGCCGCTTGCTCTCCTTCATCAATTGGAAAAACTTGTAAAAACAATTGCACAAGCACCAGTACACACAATCACACAGACGCACACATACGCGCGCACAACGTATGAAAAAATTCCATTAGATTTTTTTTTCTTTTGTAACGTTTGCCTCCCCTCTCATTCCTTTCGCCAGACTTAACAACAGCAGCAGCAGCAAGCACCACTAGCGTACACCACGAACAATCCAAAAAACGCGGCCAACTTTGTTCGCTGTTCAGCTGCAAATGACGAATGAAACTTGACGACGACCAAGAGTCAAAACTGAACGAACGCGCTTTCATGTTTCGTTAGAATTTGCGCGCGTTTGTGTGTGTGTGTGTGTGAGAGAGAGAGAGAGAGAGCGCGACTATGTGTTGGTGTTCCATAAAAAATATGACGTTGGCGGCAGAGCTTTTTTCTGTCCGCTCGTTCAGCGAATATTTAGGTGAACAAATACATACAGACAGATCTACATACTTATATATCATATACTTGCATATATATGAATGTATATATGTTTTTCCGATTTGCTGCCGTCGTCTCGTCTCTTCCGATAATAAAAAAAGCAAAAAGCACAAGAAAAAAGGTCTTAGAAAACATGTCGAAATTCGCTGTGCACGAGCGAGATAGAGCAAGTTTCTTTTTCCCTTTACTTTGCGCCATTTGCAAGTTGCGTAATTCAACAAAAATGTGTCATCCAGAGTGCCGAGTTCCTGGTTCTTCTTCAATTTGCCTTCTCTTTTGTTCTCCTTGGCTTCGTTCTCACACCGTTGATTTACGTAATGCACGCGGGCTTTTCCCCTTTTTATTTTTTTTGTACATTGTAAATTTGTATTTATTTTTTGTCTTTAAATTTTTATTTCTCATTTTGTGTATGCCTTTTGCTCACATGATTTATAGTTTCCAGTCAAAGTTCACTAGAAAAACCACCACCAAGTAGCCAAACCACCACCACACTATAAGCAAGAACAACAACAGACGTCGCGCCACTATTCCGAGCCCGACTATTTTCGACGCTAGCAACAACGGAGATTCTTTTGCTTGTTTTCTCTTCTATATGTGAGTATGTTTAATTTATTTTTTTTTTGTTCGCTCTCCTTTTTTTTTTTTTTTTTTGAACACACAATTTCATTTTATTTCTCTTGAAATATTTCCAAAGGTGCTGCAAGCGCTTAGCGAACCGCACCGTCCAACGTTCAACGCACGAATGAACGGAAAATGGAAGAAACGAAAGAAAGAAAACATTCATTTCATAATATTAGTTGTTGCTTGTTAGTTAGTTTCCCGACCAATATTCGCTTAACATTCCCTGTATTTGACGTAGTGTTTCTCCGCTCCCTGTATTTTTGTCTGTAAGTTTAAGGGGAAACGCACGAATCGAACGCGAACTAGAAAAAACGCATGTAAATTGTGTTCAAAAAAAAGAAAAAAAAAAAATAATAAAAACTGACGATGACAGGGGCGACGCGGCTACAAAAACCAGTTTTATATAAGACAGCGCAAGTACAGTAAATATAAGCTATACATACATATATCGAATGAGTATGTATGCATGTATTGTATACAGTGTAAGTGTGTATGTGTGTGTGTGTGGGTGCGAGAGAGTCTAAAGCTTTTTGCAATTGTACATAAGCAACGATGAATTGTTGTCGTTGTTGTAGTTGACACACATTCAAGTTGCTGTTCACTTTTTCTCTTTTTGTTTTTTTTTTTTGTCGTTTTTGTTGTTCTGTAGTTCTGTGGCACTGTAGCCCACTTTGGACACTGAAATTTTCCGCGTTTTGATGTTTTTCCATTGAAACGCAATGATTTTTAAGCACGTAACCATGTAAAACCGCTAACTTTATGCCCAAGATAAATTACTAAAGATAACAGAAGCAGCAGCAACGGCAGCAACATCAAGAGTTGCCTAGATTTACGAGTGGGCGTAGTTGCTGCCTTGTATGCAAAGAAGAGCTTTCAAAAACCCGAAATCTAATTAAGAAATCTTTTTAATGTTACACTACTCATCGTCTTCTTCTTCTCCACTCAAACTTCTATGAAAAGTATGTCAGGCAGTTGAGAGAGCGAGATAGATAGAATGAGAGAGACTTTGATTAGTTGTTTTTATGTGGTGTGAACAAAGGGAGCGAGTAGGGAGGGGGCTTTGCAGGAAGCAAAACTGAAAAAAGTATGTCATCACTAGAAAAACTTGTTATTTACAACAACAATATCAGCCGATGCACTTCCTCCCATTCTTTGCTTCTCCTTGGTTATATGTACATGTTATGTATATGTTGTATGTATGCGCAAAGTGCAAACTAGAAACAGAGAAAAAGAACTGAAACTAGGTTATTGGCGCAAATGCGCGCGCGTATGCCTCCCCCCTATCTACCTTATTCACACCCCACCATCACATTCTCCTACAAGCGTCGCCTTGTCTCTTCTTCTTTGACTGCATCATCTTTTCACTTGGCACGCGAAGTTGCAGCTGGTTTTTTGTTATTGTTGTTGCTAGAAAGAGAAGATGCACGGAAATTGCATCAATTGACTAATTTCGATTTGTTGTTTTTGCCTTTTAGCTCACTAAGACACCCACTGCACTGCTAATAGCTACCGAAGATCATGATGACGATGATGACGACATCAAAAGGAAAACTAACAAACCAGTTCGAAATTTTTGGCGATGACGCCACAAAATGTTGTTATTGCGTTTTATGTTTTATGCTCAAAATGTATGTGCAAATACGTTAATTTAGAGTCGACTGTTAAATACCCTGTGCAAAGTTACATATGGTTTTGGTCTGGTTTCTTTTTGGGCTCCAACTAATATACCCATTTAGTAACCTATGCTTAAAGGGCATAAAAAGTAAAAACTCGCACTCGTAAAACCAAAGAAAGCTATGAGCCATCAAAATAGGGTCGGCTTAGTTTGCGTGAGAGGAAAAGAGATAGTCTGTACCAGCTGTGCTCCCCTTTTACCGTTACCCTTCCAAATTCCCCCCTCCACCCCCATACATGACACCGCTTTTGATGTGTCTTCTCTGTCTTTTTGGCCGCACATTTACGAGCAAAACGTGTGTTGCATGTGATTTCATTTAATTTCCTCGAGTCTTTCTTTTCGGTGTTTATGTTTACCACAAGAAATCCCCACACACAGCACAACCAAAACCAAAAATGTTTTATTTTGGGGGATTTTTGTTTTCTTTTTCTTTTGGTTTTAGGTTTTTTCGGTTTTTTTTTTTTGTTTCGTTCGGTTTTGGGCCAAAAGTTAATGCGCTCCAAGCACGAATCTTTTGTCAGTTTGGGGTCATCTTCAAAAATTTTCAATCTTTCAATTACAATCTACACGCACAAAAATTATTTATGAGACATTATGAGAGATCTCTAGAGAAAGATTCATGTTAGATATTTAATAAATTAGTAGGTACACTAAGTATAGTAAGTCAAGGAATAGAAAGTCATACTATTTTAGATGTACCATGCATTTTGGGAAAGAACTATGTACATTTGTGTTTTAAATTTTGAGGATTGAGTATTTAATATTTAAAATCCTTTTCATATAACTTATAGCCTATCTCGACAGTGGCCAATTCCATCTATTAGGAGTCTCTTTGTGAAAAACTTGGTTATTTTTAATTCTATTTTGATTATAAATCTTTGTGTATCAAATTTGACTACTCTAAAAAAAAGATGGCGAGTGAAAATTACATTTTATAAGAATCTATTTAACAAATTTGTTAAACCCTAGTTCTTTTAGACACCAAGAGATCAGAGATTTTTTGGTCTATTACATACATTATGTCAACTGTAATATAACATTTCACATAATGTGTGCATGGTATAAAAAGAAAGTTGACCAAATGTTGAAGAAATATTTTGCAACTATTTGTTAGACTATGATTCTCTCTCTCTATACTTAATATTTAATAGCTGTCATTGTTATAACACAAATCAAAAGGAAAAAAAAAACATGTTCGTTAATATATAATTGAGGTTCCAGTTCTCTAATCTCTCGAGTATTAAGTTTTGAAATCACAAACACACACACCACACACACACACAGTCATATACCTTATTCGCAATTAGTGACTGGCACTGTGTGACTGGGAAACTAGACTCATAGTTGGCCATTTGAAACTTTGAAATTCTAATATTGAATATCGCATCACATTTGCGTGATACTACCAACTAAGTATAGTTAACAACTGAACTGAGAATGGAAACAAATGGACAACTGGAAAACTGGAAAACCTTGAAATGTGCACGAGTGACTAATTAGAGAGTCAATCGTAGTCATACCCCAAACCCCTAATCTCACCCTCTCCCCCCGAACGCAACTCACCTCACTGCGCGCTATGAATCGATTTTGTCGTTTTTTTTTTTTCTGACTCTGACTCTGACTTGCTGTTATTGTGATAATTTTATGCAATTATCGAAGCGAGGTCTATTAATATTTAATGGATGAATTGAGGTCGGTTGGGTCTATCTAGCTAGCTAGTTGCTGCTCAACATCTGGACTTCTAAACTTTCACACACAAACACACACAATGTCTCTCTATTTATCACTGGGTTAGCCTTGGTAACTCATCCTACTGCATATTTGGTATATGTGTGTATAGAAAGAGTTAATTGTTACTTACAGTTTTTTTTTATTTTCTAATTTTTATTTTTTTATGTTTTTTAGGAACCCGTTTTATTCTTCACTTTAGATCACAGCTGCGCTTGAGACCCGTCTAATGCCAGCGAATTAACATTGGCGAATGCCAATGCCTATGACTCTGTTCTGTCTCTACCAAAATTTTGTTTCTATATGCGTGTGAGACCCCCCCAAACCCCCCAGTTCCCCACTCACTCACTCACCCACCATCGGTTGTGGTATATAGAGAAGACTACTGCTGTTGGTATACATATGTATGTATGTAGAATAAGCTTTTCTGTGTTTCTGTTTTTTTTTTTCTTTTTGTCGTTTTTCGTTTTTATGTAGGGGAAGCCAGTGTAGGTCACCGAGAGCGACGGCACTCCAACGCGTCGAGCTGCGCTGGTTAGGCAGCTTTTTGTTTTGTTTGATGGGTTTCAAGCCCGATGCCAGAATGTTACGATACTTAAACCGAAACTCAAACTCTGGCTTAAGAGAGGCCGCCCTGGCCCTGGGCCTAAAACTAAAGTAACTTGGCCAGCTGCCACAGAATATTTTCATTCTCTGCTGCGGAATATACGTATACATATAGATATAGCACATATAATATATATTAAGGAGCTGCGCAGTTTCTTCCAACACACATTTGATATCGCGCAGTTCCCATCCATGACAAAAAAAAAAAGAAAAAAACTTCCGCATTGAAATTGATTAGAGGACCAAAGAAAGAAACCAAACCGAAACAGTACAGCCAAAGCCAAAGAGCACCCTTATCAGGAGAAGAAAAAGAGAGAATGCCTTTGGTTGCATTGGCATTCCTTATTCCTGTTTTTCCTCACGTGGATGGTTGATATGATATTGGGATAGACTTACTTATACAAGGTTTTGTTTCGGCTCGGGTTTTCCCACCCTTATTTATAAGCGCCCTCGCGGAGGTCGCATTTTACTGCGCATGTTTCACTTCAATTTGTTATATACATACATACACATACTTAGAGGATGGGTGGGGGGGTATGGAGAGGGGGTAACAATTTGGTTTCTTTGTTTTTCCTACCTAAAGGAATTTTTGATTAGAATGAGAAAAATGTGTAGCCTTATCAGGCAATGGCGCGAGGCGACCCTCATTCGCCATAGAAGAATGTGCAATTGCATATTCGCATAGAAGGGGCTCTAGGGTATCAGGAGTTTATTGAAGGATATCTGATACTGCATTTGCATTTGCTTCATCAATTACTTAAATTCAGCTTCCTTGCCCTTCTTAGATCGTACTACCAATTTTGTTAACCACAAATTTCTCTAACTGACAATTTGCTCTTAATTGGAAACCAAAGACCGCAAACTAAAAAAACAGATAATTAGGACAGCAAAATACTTGAGTATCGTTTAGGACTTTGCAGCACTTTTTCCTTCCAAATCACTGAGCGCTCTCTCTCTCTCTTTCTCTCTGCTCATTAAGTAGGTAGGGTTTCCTCCAATATACTGGTAGATGGGGGGTTTTTGTCTCATTGTCTCAGGTAGAAAGGTCGTGTGTTTTTTTTAGCGAAAAAAAAGCGGTGTAAACTGAAACTGACATTCTCTATACTTAACATAGTAAAGATTGCTAACATGAAATTTCCATTTGGCTTTGGGAGGAGGGTTTTCCTTTTTCCTCTACTACACACTAGAGTACTCCATACCCCTTGCTTTTGACTTCCTCTCCTCTCCACTCCTCTTTGAGTCAGACGAGTGTGTGCGTCTTAATGAAGGCATTTGAAACTAAACAAGTTGCAGTAGCAGCCAGTCAGGCGGGAACCCAAAAAAAGTAAGAAAAAGACTCCGGAAAGTCATCGTAGCCCAAAAAAAAAAAGAAAGAAAAGAAAGAAACGACACCAACGACAGCCACAAGCGGGCTAAGTAAACAAAAAAAAAAAAAAAAAAAAGAACTCTGAAGAAAGGAAAACATTTACAAAAGAAGTTCATTGAACTTGCCATGGTGTTGGCTACTTTACAACGACGAGAAAGACTCTTGAGGTTGAATTTCGAAAGCATTTTGTATTTGTTTTTTTTTTTTTTTTTTTTGGGCACTGCACAGATGCAAAAGGAAATGCATAAAAGTCAACCTCATAAATATTAAAGGTTTCTACAATTCGCCGAATTTATGACTATTATAACGAATCGTAAAACCTGTAGAAAAAACGATGTGGTAATTGGTAGATTGGTAATAGAATTGCCATCGAAAGGGTCTCGAATAAACCTTTAAAATTATCATACATATGAACTCTTTGTTCAACTATACTAAAATTGATTGTGATACCTCCTATTCCACTCTTAATAACTTATAAAATCACTATCAAATCAAAAAATTTAATGAAAATATCATATTCTTTACACCTTTTCCTTTCTTATTGTATATAGATGAGACTTATTTTAGAGTTAGTATGAAATCAACTTTATATTTACAGTTTGCGATCAGGTACAGTTGCACCTGTCCTTGTGATAATAAAAGATCCTAAATCGTCAAGAGAATAAGTAGCTGCTTCCACAAATATTAATATTTATTGCTTTAACTTTTAACTTGTCTAATACTTTTTAAGATAGGTTACCACCCACAAGAGTTTGGTAAGTGTTTTAGGTATTTAGTTAGTTGTTGTTTATATTTTATTACCTAAACTTAAGATAATTGATACTTAGTATTTTACTGTATGTTAGTTTTTACGTAATGCCAGCTACTTTGGAAAACTTTTTAGTTAAAATGTGGATGCATTTTAAGGTGAGGTTTAGAGAGTTAAGGAATCTGTCGCCATATGTTCCAATAGTTGATTGTTGAGGAGACAGGTTAACCGAAAAAGTAGATACATATGTATGGATGTACTTTTAGGGAAGTTTTTATTTACATACTTAAGTTTTTTTTTTTTTAAGATTTCTGATTCTAGACACTGAAGATTATTTGTTATTTTACTTTAAGCAAGTAAAGTAAGTAAAGTTACTTAGTAAGTTGTAAAGGTTTTAATTGATAAACAATGAGAAACAGAAGAAATCTTTAATCAAAATAAAATGTTCCGACACTAAGATATGTAAAAATTTACAAAAACCAGACTCAAAAATCTTGTTGAACATAGTAAAATAAATAAATAAATTTCTGTATTTTCAGTGTATTGAAAAGAATTTTCATACTTTGATATACCATGCACCAAGGCAAACAACTAAATAAGTTTATAAGTATAAAATTATGTATTTAAAACTAACATGCATAGGCCCTCTCTTGCTCTAACAAGGACACTCTATTGCAGCCAACTTTGCTTACTGAAAATCGTGTAGCTTGGCTATTTTCGGTACAGTTCGATTTTAAATTAAAATGGTGTTTATTGACAGTTAATAAAATATAAAACAAATGTGCCAAGCTTAAATGCGATCACTTAAATATTTGTGTTGGACATATTTATGTACATATGTATGTATGTACATATGTATGTATATGAAATGTATTCCTGGTCTATTAATACCAAAAGTAAGAACGACTCACGAATTCCCAAAAACTAGTTCTTTACAAAGTGTGGCAACCTCTTACGTTTTGGTTTCTGGACTATATGGCATGCTTTGTATGTTTTTCTCTTTCCTTTTCCGGTGTAGTTGTCGAAATGACAGTTTGATATAAAATATTAATATTGTAACTAAACACAAGTTTAAATTCGGGATTAAAAATATAAGAAAAAAGAAAGTTGTTTTTTCGAATTATTGAACTGAAGGGTATAGTTACACACATTATTTTAATAGAGTAAACCCTCTCATAAGAGAACATCCTTGGGACTGACAAAATTGGTTGTCTATGGGAGGTCCTTAATAGCAAATAATGTTTGTTTATTTACCGAAATGTTTTTTTTGGTTAAATCTTTTTAGTTGGTCTAAAAGTAGTTGTGGGACGTATATATTTGAAATTGGCCTTTAAGTATGAAATCTTATGATTGTTTCCAATTCCCTTGCCTTTTTTTCAAATTCAGATCAATAATATCGGACTCAATACTACAAACTCAAAATATTAACAAGTGTAATGATTTTGAGTCTACTCAAATGATTTTTGGCATTTTCTGCTTCGATCTCACCTTCCCATTCTGTTCTGAATGTGAAAAACACATCTTTCATACTTTTTAAAGATTGATTTTGAATTGCAGAATTCTTTTTTATTCTGAAATATATAGAAATGATATACTATTGTATTTTCCATGGGAGGATTCGTTTTTCTTTGAAATATTAAAAAGAAAATCGTTGGGCCAACAAGGAGCGAGTAAGGAGAGGTTTTACTGTTTACCATATTCTAATTATTTTTGGCTCAATTCTTCAGTTTTTTCATTTCGACAAAAAATGGGTCCTTAACTTTTTTTTTTTTTTGGTGTTTTAGAAACTGAGAACTTGAACAAAACCTAAATTGATATGTAATATTGAATATTTTTGTAATAAATTGTTTAGAATACAAATGTGGTTCTCTATCTCTCTCTTACTAAAAGGTAATCCAGTGTTATTTAGTGGTAGTGTTAAATGTTTATACAGCTTTTATTTGTTGTTGTTGCTGTTCGTTTGTGGGTTTATCAGTATGCTAAGAAGTTTACATATTAGAGTGGACATCATGTGTCTTTGGTAGTTGTCTTAATCAGATTACCTTTCATTTAAAAGTCCATCCCAAAAATGACATCTACATACGCAGTATGTATGTATGTATGTATTTATGTACATAAGTATATTTCTTGCTTCTGTTGTTGTTGCCTTATACTCTCTGTACGAAATGGGGAAACGAAATAACCGATGAAACGATGAAACGATGGCCTGCTTCGGTATGTATGTACATACAGAGACCGGCTGTTGCCCGTTGTATGTAAAAGTAGTGTGCGTGTGTGTGTAAGTGTTTGTGTTTGTTTGTTGTATGTATACATACATACATACATATACGTATGTACATAGAGCAGTCACAGGTATAGAGAGTGGAGGGCCTGTGTGTGCGAATTCAGTTTCGTATTCTTGCTTGTGACGAAAGGATGTACGCCGGTTTGTAGTTGAAATTCATCGCTACATACATACATACATAGATACATCTGCTGTTTTCATATATAATATAAAAACACAATCAGTCAGAGAGCGTAAGAGAGAGCGAACAAGAGAACAGTGAGCAGAACAAACGCAGCTCAAGTCAGAGAATTCTACATCATGCCCAAGGGTAGAGGCGGAGGAGGAGGAGGAGTGGGAGTTAGCCAACCACAGTATCAAGAGCAAGATTATGAGGAGTTGCGTGAATTGCTCAACTCCTGGAATGTTGGTGAGCTCTTGCCACATTTTCAAGGTAAATAGAAAGCGCGGGAGAATGTTGGACACACTAATCGCAGCTCCCTTCATCCCTTGATCCTTCCAGATGAGGCCATCAATGTCGAGGAGCTGCAAATGCTCAAGCGTCATCATTTGAACGAACTGATGGGACATTTTCGATATGGCACACGCATACGTTTCGAACATCATCTGGAGCGTTGGCGGCATTGGATGAATGTTCCCCTTATGGGTTCGCCATCCGAAGCTGCCGGCCATTGCAGTGGTTGTCGCTGCAGCACAGCAACAGTTTCCTCAGCGGCAGCAGCGGTGGCAGCTGCATCCAACGCTGGAACGATAGGTGTTTGCCAGCCCCAGATCACAAGTGTACGTTCCGTGGAGAATCCCATGGTTGTGGCCACCAAGCCGGAGGAGAGTCTTAATTCCCGAAATGTTGAGCCATTGGTCTCTCTAAACGAGACTTGCGATTCGAATTCCTTCAACATGACACCACTGACCGATCACACAGAACTTGTCCATACGACCTTAGGCGGCGGTTCGGGCACATTGAAGCAGGAACGCGAGGGCAGCGAACCAGATGCCAGCGAGGAGGGAGCTGTCACTGTTTTGGGTATTCTCCAGGTCTCGGGCATCAAGGCTCAAAGCCTACTCGAACGTCTGGGCCAGAATGAACAATTGGATGCGGTGCAGCGGCTGCTATTAATCCAATTGATATGCAGTTACTATGAGGACAACCAATTGCATTTGACCCTGCAGCGCAGTCATTTGCTAGAACGCGAAATCCTGGAGCTCTTCCCCAAGGAGCAATTGCATTTCTATCGCACCGAACGTCGTGGCAAGATCTATGTACGATTCACGAATATGAAACGGAATAAGCGTTTTAGCACTCAACGCGCTGCCGCCGGTGGTGCTGGTGGTGGCAGCGTGGACAAGCGGCGCAAAGAGGATCCATCGTTGAAGGCCTCAACGTTGAACAATTCGTATGTGACGAAGGGTGTATCATTTGCCGGTGATGCAATGTCCAGTCCGGAGAGATCAGATTGATTAGTATTAGTAATATAGATTCTTAACGCAAGCCATTATCTCGATTTAAGTTATGACTATATATACATATATATATATATGATAATGTAATGTGACTGATAAGTGGATAGGTAAATAAAAATATAATGGATAAATGGTCGTCAAATTTGCCGCAAACAAAGTTTTACGCTTACATCAGCAGGGTAAAAATAGAGTTTCTCATCGCCAGCGTCGCCATCGTCGTCGACGTCGTTTTCGTTGTTATTTTGTGTTAACAGCCATTGCAAACGAGACGATTTATTTAGCTGACTCTAGACTCTGACTCTAGGCAATATAAATGCGGGCAATGTATCTGACAGATACTTGCTAACGCTTGCAATTAAGCAAAAGCTGCTGTTCCATCTGTTTTTTGTGTTTTTTGTTTTGTTCGGAGATGCCTCTGCCCTCAACCCCCACTTGGTGGAAAAGTGTTGCGGGGCGAGGAATGGTCGAGGCAGGTTTTAATTAATTACGAGTAAGTCTTCTTTTGCTCTTGCTGTTGTTTGGCTAGTTGTTGGCAACGCTTTGCTCTCATGTTCGCTGTTAATTGTCTTTATCAGTGTCGCGACGAAGAACAAACAGAACTATCTTTTTTCACACACACACAGAGAGACACAGCTAGATATAGATAATAGGGCGGTGTTTTTTATTTATTTATTTTTTTGAGACTCTAATTATGAATTGTTAATTCGCCAAAATCTCTAGAACGATGATCTCTCATGGTATATACAGAATCAACAGCTACTTCGATCTAGTCTTAATGACGCGCAAATCTAGAGAGATAAAGAGGGAGAAATATTTGACTCTTAAATAATTTTCTATCTCTTTTTATCTCAGTGGCGAATTAAGCTCGTAGTTTTGGTAAAAACTCGTAGTTTCGCGAAAAAACGTTCGTTGTCTATCCATTGCAGAGGTAAAGTCCCTATTTTTCTTCATTCCACCCCTCCCCTAATTTTTATAGGCTCATCTAGGGATTCTTCGAAGAAATGGCAATAACGAAATTTGTTTTGTATTTGATCCAAAAGTTGTTTCTAGATCAGTTAAAGGTCTAAACATAACACTTAAATCAGGAATACTGTTCATTTAGTCTCTTACCCTTGTTAGAGCCAGCAAATCTGGTGATTTTTTTCAATTCTTTAAAATCTAAGGCTAAACAATAGTATATAGTAATAGTCTATAGTAAGTTGGCAAAGAAAAGCGATTATCTTCTGTAATAGTAATGGTATCCCTATAAAAATTGGTACACGAATATTGGCTAAAAACATCTATTGGTTAACCAAATTTCATAAAATTAAGTTATAAACCAGCAAGAGGTACATATAAGAAATAAGAAATTGTCCGTTAGGTGCGCTAAGGAGCTAATGTGCTGGTAAAAGTGAGTGAGATGGTTAACTGAAGTCGTTTCAACAACTTACTTACTTCAATTATTTTCGTTTTGTTGTTATTTCTGACTTTAATAAGCAATTTGTTATTGCTTTTTGTTTTTGCATTCTCTTGTTGTTTTTTTCAATTGTGTTTTGCAGTCAACGCGCATTCCATTAGACAATCGGGCGGGCGCGTGTACCACCGAGCACCACCACCATCATCAAGTGTATCTGCATCTGTGTCTTTGTGTGTGTATCTGATGGATATGCCGCAATAAATAGGTCGCTGGCTACAAAACTATCAAGCAAAAGCAACATAAAAGATGAAAAAAAAAAGAAAAAGTAGTTTGTAGCCCATGTAGATACCAGAAAATGTTGTAGTTAGTAAGCTCACTAAGCTCTCTTGCCCCATTGCTGCTGTAAAAGCTTCAACCAACCACACAC
This sequence comes from Drosophila willistoni, assembly GCF_018902025.1. Lineage (NCBI taxonomy): Eukaryota > Metazoa > Arthropoda > Insecta > Diptera > Drosophilidae > Drosophila > Drosophila willistoni. Next base: position 6,056,410 of record NW_025814048.1, read on the forward strand.
AAATACACACACATGTACATGGGTTTAATGTGAGATACATATACATAGATACAGACATGTATTTCTTTTTCTATTTTGTATATCTGAGGAAAACAAAGTAAACTATTTTTTTTTACATTTTAATAAACAAATTAAACATTAAATCAAGTTGGTTTCTTTTAATGTTGAAATCTTAAATATACACATACACATATGTAAATATTTGTATCTTTTAGTTATGTATCTAACAAATTGTATGGCCACGTCCGTCACTCTTTCGCCTTTGTGTGTATCTGTGCTGTGTGTGTGTGTGTGTGTTTGTGTGTCTGAGTGGATGGAATTGAAATTGCTGGACATACATACATATGTAGATATATGTACATATGTATAAACATTTTGTAGTTGTGTTGAATAGGGAAAGTAGGTCAATTACACGTGTCATATAAGTACATGAATGTACATACATAGATACATACGTAGTGTGTGTGTGTATATGTGTGTATGTATCTATAACCTGCACTATCGAAGCTAGACAAATTTTCAACTCAACACTTAATGGTTTTGTTTCTGTGAAACAAATAAGTATCTATTACTGGGTCGAGCGGATGGGCGTTCCTACTTGATGTTGTTGTTGTTGTAGTTGCTTTTTCTTTGTTTTTGTTTATCTTGTGTGGCTTTGGGACTAATTGGCTTTGCCTATTGCACTGGAATGCCTAAAAACAACAAACATCAAACCAACGATGACATAATAAAGAGTCAGAGAATTTCAGGGCTTTGGTTTCCTTCTTTCTGCAGCAGCAGCAGCAGCAGCAGAGTTGTGGAAAGGACGTTGAAAGGACGAAAGCCCTGGAATCGTTTTATTGTCTGTGGAGAGAAGGTGTTTGCAGCAAGCCAAGATAACTATATGTATAAAGATACTTTTTATAATATCTACTCAAGCTCAAGTATGTATATGTGTATATAAGTATGTATACAAAAAAAGAGAAAACCCGCAACTATGTAGAGCTTCGAATTGGGTCAATCGATAAAAGGCAACGCTTCTGAGCTCTAGAACATATCCAGCACATGCGCCAAATTCTTTTTTTTGTTTGTTCCTTTTTTTTTTTTTTTTTTAGGGGACGACAAGGAGCTTTTAAACCCCTCTGTCTGGGTGGGCAAAAAACACGAAGCGAGCATTGCCGAAGCTTATCAAAAAAAAAAAAAACAGTCTCAATTCCTTGAGGGATTAACTATTTGGTTCCCTTTTTATATGCACAATTTTTTTAATTAGTTCATTCGAATTTGGCGCTTAACATTAATTTATACGGTCACCTTTACAAATAGATAGATGGCGACACTGAGTCGTAAAATGCGGCACCTGGGCTAACCTTGCGGTGAGCTGCATGAACCAGTGTTTAAAAAGTCACAAAGGGCGGTTAACGGAGCACTTTTTAAATTTTTAAAGTACCTCAACAGAATAAAATACACAATTATTTCAATGTTATCGCACTTAAACTATTATGCGATTACGTTTTTAACTACTTACTATAATTTAAACCTATAACTGTTATTTAATATTGTGTTGTACGAAAGATTTAGTTTTATTCTAATTTAAATTAAAATTTTTCGATCCGTATCTTTATATTATTTAAAGTTTCAGCCTTTTTTTTTAAATGTAATGTTAGCTTTCATTTTCCCTATGGTTAATTTTAATTAATTTAAAGTAAGTAAATCGTCTCGCCGACTTCAGTATACCATGCACCAAGTCAAACAATCGTCTTAAATTTATAAGACCAAGTAAATGTATAAGTTAACAATTAACACTTAACATAGGATATTTTATAAGTTCATAATCTACCCTCGCTATCGCGTGCTCCATAAGTTAAGTAGCAGCCCTCGCAATTGCGACATTGCATATCAGCGCGCTATAGCTGCAATGGTCAGCGACGGTAACCGGACACTTTTGTTTTGCTGCAAGAGTTTCCGTTATCGCCGAAGATTTGCTGAGTCGGCTTGCCGACCATGACATTGTGGCGTGATGCGAATTTTGGCATAGCTTAAGTGAAATATTCTATGTATTAAAAAATCAGTTTGAATACAGCGCTCTTCCAGTAAGTCGCTTAAATAAATATTCACTCCGGCACTTAGCCGTAAAATAATTTGTTTTATTGTCTGAGCCCAAGGCCAGCAATAAGAGGCTCAGTTTGCCTCTCAACCTAATCTTCACCCTTAACAGGACTGGAGCTTTGTAATACCTAATCTTCACCCTTAACAGGACTGGAGTTTTGTAATTGGCGCCCAACTAGTGGTCGGACTCCACATCCACTAATAACCAAACAGCAGCACAGGAGCTGCAACAAGCAACAACAAATAAGACAGCAGCGAGGGAGCTGCCAGTGACCAACAAAAAATTAAGACAGCAGCGAGGGAGCTGCGAGTGACCAACATAATAAAGAAACATTTTTTTTGTGTTAGTGGAATCATGTAAGTGGATACTCTAGCCAAAATTTTTTCTTATACAAAATTCTTAATTTTTTGTAAAAATTAAGTTAGTACTTGTGAGTGTTTAATATTGCAACAAATCATAATTAATAACAGTAATCTGAACTAGGTTTCTAAAACTTGTGAGAGTGACTGCCTTGAGAATTCTAGGTAAAACAATTTGTCATCCAGTTTGTTAATAAAATTAATTTGTGTTACTTTCTGTGTCTAAAATTGTGCTGTATCAATACATACAGTTCTCGTGGTTCAGAGCTACAACGTAATTCGACCCGTTTTGCTTTTCGCGGCCACTGGCCTGCGCATGTTCAGCCAATACAGAACACCTCGCAAGCACTTTAGCGACTCAGATTCCGACTGTGACATTCGCATCGAAGCCTCGGCTACAAATCCTCTCCCTGCAGTTTCTCCCCATTAGGTAAAATGGATCCAGATCAGCTTAGGGAAATAATAAGGTCAGCTGTTAGCGATGCTTTAGCTGAACAGGCCGCTGCAAACGAGCAGAGGGATCGAGCATTGACTCAAAGAATTAATGAGTTGGCTCAACAAATAGCAGCAGCAACCGCTGCCGCCCCACAAATAGCAGCAGCTAACGTTGCCGCCCCACAAGTAGTAGCATATGCTACTATAGGAATTAGAAACGACATTCGCTGTGACGAGCCACTAGATGCCGTCACAGGAAAAATACCTGAGCATAATAGGGCCCATAGGTCTGCACAGGAAAATATTAAGCAGGTACTCTCGGAGTACTACTTTCCAAAGATGGCAAGAATTGCCAATGAAATAGTACAAAATTGCAAAACATGTGCTAGGGCTAAATATGATAGACACCCCAAAAAACAAGAGCTTGGAGAGACACCGATCGCCTCACATGTAGGAGAGATGTTACACATAGACATTTTCTCCACTGACAAGAAATACTTTCTAACTTGCATCGACAAGTTCTCTAAGTTTGCTATTGTCCAACCGATCCCCTCAAGAACCATTGTGGATCTGAAGCCAGCTCTAATGCAAATCATGAATTTTTTTCCTAAAGCCAGATCCATTTACTGCGACAATGAACCGTCATTGAATTCAGAGACCATAGTGACTATGCTCGCAAACAACTATGGGGTCAGCATTTCAAATGCACCGCCATTGCATAGCATCTCGAATGGACAGGTTGAGCGCTTTCACAGCACCCTGTTAGAGCTAGCCAGATGCCTAAAAATCGATAGAGGCATAAATGACACTATAGAAGTCATTTTACTGGCTACAACTGAGTACAATAAGTCGATCCATTCGGTCACCGACCAGAGACCAGTCGATGTGGTTCAGGCTCACCCAGATGAGCCACAAGGAAAAATACAAGAAAAGATCAGAAACGCTCAGACGATGCTCAGAGCTAGGGAGAACGCAAATCGTCAGAATAGGGTCTTCGACGTTGGTGACAGAGTTTTGGTCAAGTCCAACCGACGGCTCGGAAACAAACTCACACCTTTATGTGATGAGAAGACAGTGGAAGCAGACCTGGGGACCGAGGTCCTCATTAAAGGGAGGGTGGTCCACAAGGACAACCTAAAGTGACTCCCTTGTCTTTTTTGTACACCTTTTTTTACGCCACTAGGCAAACTCGTATAAGTTAGATATAGTTATTCAACTTACCTCTAGCCACTTGGCATAGTTTAGAGCACGCTAGGTTTACTGAAATGCAATTGATAAACGCCAATAATAGACAGATAGAAATAAACACTAGAGTTCAGGACCAGCTTAATCAGTTAACAATTACTGTCAACAAAATTCTCAAGATAGCCAAAGACTCACAGGTTGACACTGGCCATTTATATGAAACACTTCTGTCTTGAAACAGAATGCTAATGATGGAGTTGCAAAATTTAATGCTTGCTATTACTCTGGCAAAGGCCAACATTGTTAGCCCAAACATTTTGGACCATTCAGATTTGAAATCAATTTGGCTAGAGGAACCCACCAACACTCCCATAGGAGATCTTATGTCCGTTGCGTCCGTAAAAGTTCTTCAATCCATTAACACGATACACTTTATAATTAAATTCCCCAAGATTAAAAGAGCTTGCAGAAAGATCACAATTTATCCTGTTATCCACAAGAACTTCATAGTGCGATTGTTTGACAACGTCATAGCCGAATGCGATGGAGAAACCCACACACTGCAGAGTTGCGCCGCTTCACCTGGAGCCACATTTTGTCGTCTGGCTTTGGAAAGTTCATGTGCCAAAGAGCTCCATGCAGGTGTCACGGCACACTGCGAGATCCAGCCGAGCAACCTGGAAATAATCACCCATGTAGATGACGGAATCACAATCCTCAACGACGGGTCCGCAAGGATTCAGGTGGACAACGGCACTGAGATCCAGGTACAAGGCATGCATCTCATCACGTTCGGAGACCGAGTCGCAATTATCGGGACTCTGTTTTATAATCACAACAACGTGCGCAATAGAGTCCCGGGTATTGCCAATTCTCCCTTGCTGAACATCACTGCCACCCAAGATGTCCTCAGCCTCCCTTACCTTCATCGTTTGAATGAACGTAATCTGGAGGTTATACAGCAATTCCAAAAAAAACGCCGGAACTGATCAGGCCTATCGTGTGGCATTCATCATCGGAGCCATATGCTGTGCTTTGATCTGCATTGGCCTCACTCTTTGTCGACTCATCGGTGCAAAGAAGTCTGCAATGCAGTTACGAGAAGTCGTCGCCGGCATTGGGTCGGCCGAGGACGGCCTTACACTTGAAGGGGGAGTAGTTAACAATTAACACTTAACATAGGATATTTTATAAGTTCATAATCTACCCTCGCTATCGCGTGCTCCATAAGTTAAGTAGCAGCCCTCGCAATTGCGACATTGCATATCAGCGCGCTATAGCTGCAATGGTCAGCGACGGTAACCGGACACTTTTGTTTTGCTGCAAGAGTTTCCGTTATCGCCGAAGATTTGCTGAGTCGGCTTGCCGACCATGACATTGTGGCGTGATGCGAATTTTGGCATAGCTTAAGTGAAATATTCTATGTATTAAAAAATCAGTTTGAATACAGCGCTCTTCCAGTAAGTCGCTTAAATAAATATTCACTCCGGCACTTAGCCGTAAAATAATTTGTTTTATTGTCTGAGCCCAAGGCCAGCAATAAGAGGCTCAGTTTGCCTCTCAACCTAATCTTCACCCTTAACAGGACTGGAGCTTTGTAATACCTAATCTTCACCCTTAACAGGACTGGAGTTTTGTAATTTATATAAACTTTATTTATCTCGCTCACTCTTTCAAGGTCTTAAATAAGCAAGTTAGCTGGACATGGGCTATCACGTTATAAAATTTTAAATTAACTTGATTTAAAATAAGTTTTTTACAATCTAATGCAGGGCAAACTAGTAAATTTAATAGTACTGCGTATTAGAATCAATTAGGTACCTACATAAGTTCGGAAGATTATAGCTTTTTATTATTTAAACATATAAAAAACATATAAAACCAATATAAAGCGTTCAAATCTGAAATTAGATGACGAAAAAACGTTAGAGAAAAACATATTTGTCGTTGATTGTGTTAAGCCAGATTGTGTTGCTTGATTTCATGTTATCAAATTAGTTTTGAATATTTTTCCTACAATTATGTATAATTGTATGTACATTAAATGGGAATTGAAATCCCTATGGAATGATTCTGCTGGCAGAGCTCTTAGGTCCTCCAAAAAAGGTTTCGCTTCTTTTGTTTATTTTAGGTCGATTTCAGTTAATTTTTGACTTTTCAACTGATTGAACATTAAAATGTTGCTGAAAATACTTAACATATTTTTGCTAATCCTGACATTTGGAATACTTTTTATAACTTCAAACTTTATAGAGCATATTCATGAAAATTACTGTCAAGATTATTGTGCTAATGAATGTAAAGATAATCCCGGTGAAAACGATAGAACATGTACAAGTACTGAAAATACTGTTATTACAGATAAATACAGCATTAACTTATATCAACACAATTCATATACAATAGTTCGTTCGGAAATATCGATAAATTGGAAAACTAATCAAGTGATCATAAATGATTTAAAAAGACTACATATGTATAATGATGAAATATTAATTCTGAATATAAAACACAAAGGGACTGTGACGGAAGAAACATTTCAATCTATGCAATATATGAATGCTCTTTATGTAAGATTTGTGCATAATCTAAATATAAATGCTAATGTTATTAATATTACTGAGGTTAGTGTTGATAATTTATCCGGACCAAACAAAACATATTTTGATGCAGAAAAACATTTCAATATGTCAACATTTTTAAGTAATTACTTATCGAAAAAAATGAAAAATTTACGAGAAATAAGAATCAACTATGAAGGAACACTTCTTCTTTGCAATGACACTTTTCAAAAAAATACTCAATTAGAGATAATTAAATTTACTTCATCAAGCCTAAAAAATTTGAATTCGGTAATTTTTAACAATTTGACAAATTTAAAACAATTGAAATTTGAAAAATGTAATTTGGACAAAAACTTTTTGAGGTTGGTATTATGACTTATAAATTAGTTTGTACTTTGGTTTTTATATAAAAAACTTAATTAATTTTAGATCCACCACACTTCAACATAATTTGGAAAGACTAGATTTACGTTACGCAGAAAAAATAGACCTAAACAGTTTTGAGAGTTACCAAAAACTTCAAATTATTCTTATAGAAGAAAGAGATCAATCCTTTTATTTAAAAGAGGCAACTAAAGCAAATGTAACAGCTTTTTTGTGTTTTGGATTTGAATCCTATTGTTTCTTTAATCTTGGAATAAATGGGAAACGTTGTCCCAGCAAATGTAATTGTGGATTTATTAAATCCTCCCCCTATGAACTTATCATAAATTGCAATCAACAAGGGATATTAGAAATTCCAGAATTGCCTATCCCAATTATAGGCACAGCACATCTATATTTTGAAGGAAATGGTCTAGTCCAATTACCTAAAACTTTGTCAGACGGCTATGATAATCTTCAAGAACTCCATTTGGCCAATAATAAAATAACTAGCATTGAGATTAATCAATTGCCAACAAATCTAAGATGGCTGGATATTCGAAATAATAGCATAACTTCCTTAAATTCAAATGTTGCTGAATTTCTATTGAGTCGAAAAGATAAATTTACATTGCTTCAATCTGGTATATATTGGAAATGCAATTGCAACAATACGGATCTTTTAAATTATCTTAATTTACTGAAAAAACAAGTAAATCTTGAGTATCAAAATAAAGTAGTTGACAATTCTGTACACTTTTACCATCTGAAAGGACCTTGTCCGGATCCCTGCACTTGTTGTGTCAATCGATCAAAAGTTACTGAAGAATTTATAATTAACTGCACACGCAAAGACTTGAAGACAGTTCCCATTTTGCCGATTAATATTATTGGACGCTCATCACTTATACTGGATGATAATCTTATTGAAACTCTTTCAACCTCATCCTTAAGAAGCTCCACACTGGGAGAATTACACTTAAAGAATAACAGTATTACCCGTCTTCATTTGGAACAACTGCCATCGAATCTCCGAGTCCTGGATATTCGACAAAATAATTTGACAGGACTTGATGACGATGTGACACTGTTTATATTGAAACTAAGCAAGTTTTATGTGTCTGAAAATTCTTGGCTATGCAGTTGTAAGTCTTATACATTTCTTGGCCATCTCAAGAAACATTTTCTCACAGAACACCAAGCAGCTTTAAGACATTGCAGTGGACAAGATTATTGCCCCAACCAATGCACCTGTTGCAAAGAAGTTGAGAGCTACAGGTTTATTATTAACTGCAGTAATCTTGGATTGATGGAGATACCCTCAAAACTACCCATTACCGGGAATGCTACTCTGCTGTTTGAGAATAATAAGCTACAGTCCTTGAAAGAGACCTCTAAAATCTATGGTTTTAATGAACTTAAGGAACTTCATCTGAGATATAATAATATAACAAATATAGAGAAGCTTCCAGCAAATATTCAATTTCTAGATTTAAGAAACAATTCTCTAAAGACACTGGGTGAGAATTTAATAGAATTTTTAATCCACAAATCGAGTATATCCAATCTCACCATATTCATATCGGGCAATAAATGGATTTGTCAATGCAAAGAAATAGATTTTTTCCGATTAGCCAAGGATCTGGTTAAGAATATCAAGGACCTATGCAAGACAGAATGCCAAGATCATAGATTGTTAGTCTCTCTGGAGGAGAAGGATTTGTGCGCTGAAAAAATTCCCGTTTATGTCATCTACTTTACGTCATTTATATTGTTAAACTGCCTTCTGAGTTTCCTGCAGTGCTTCTGGAAGTCCATTGTAATGTGGCTATACGAGAAGAGATTGTTTCTAAGACTTACCACTCGTCTGGAGAAGGGTACGGAAACAAAGTATGATTGCTTCTTGGCCTACTGTCACAAGGATTTGCATTTCCTAAGCGAATATGTGGAAAAATTGGAGAAGGGACGTAATCAACTACGTCTTTGCTTCTACGAACGAGATTGGCTAGCCGGTGAACCGATTCCCGATTGCATTTGCCATTCTGTCGAAAATTCCAAGTGCACGGTAATCTTAATGACCAAAAATTTCTTAAAATCTGCTTGGGGTCGTCTGGAGTTTCGACTGGCCCTACATGCAACCTCCAAGGATCAGCATAAGAGGCTCATTGTCATAATTTATCCGGATGTGGAAGACTTTACTGAACTGGATGGCGAATTAAATAGCTACCTGAAACTGAATACTTTTATAAAACGGAACGCTGAAAATTTTTGGAATAAGCTTACCTTCGCCTTGCCCCACAGAATAATAGAGGAGAGCCAGGAATTGGAGACAATTGATATTGAACCTTAACGATACATTATAATGTCGATAATTATGTAATCAATCGAGGCACTTGTAAGTATGGAATGAGTATTTGAGTTACATTATTTTGTTTGACTTGTTATCTAAATTTCAGTTAAAAAATTATCGATGTCGGACAACTGTACCCCAATTCCATCAAGGGCGAACCGTTGGGAGGGTTCACTAAAGTTAAGGAGACCCGTTTGGGAATATTCTTAATCTTAATCATGAAAAGCATTATATTTATTGCGTCAATCACTCTCAGTTTAAATGCCAACTTAATGAAACGCGGTGTTAAAAACAAATTCCTAACTTTGCGTTTAGTTTTATATATATAGGTTTAGTTTTACATACCAAACTTATCGTATGCATGTATTTCATTTTTATTTTTCTAAGCATTTATATTAACTATCATTTTAAATACTTTAATTATACATGTGCCAAATCGCAGGTCACAGAAGTCTTATTCTCATATATATATTAATTCTTCCCCATTACTATATTTGGGTTTTGCTTTATAATGTTTAAAAAATCATTGTAAGACAGAAATTCAATAATAAATTTATTTTTTATCTTATAACTTGGTTATGGAATATTTAAAAAGACAGAAAAATTGTCTGTTGTAATTGGTTTATCTAACCCGAATTCGCTATGTAGTAAAATTTAAATCCTACTATTGTTTACTTTTACTTAAAGGCAATAACTTACTATGTCTGCTGATGATAAAACTTTAGATTTCACTACACAGATTCTGTAAGTACTCGAATTTCTCAATTTCAGATGCCCTTGATCCACAACTTTAAGTGGTCTTGTTCATAAAACAAGGAAGAGAAATCAGTTCTCCATTTTCGGCCGTCAAGATATCTAATATTTTGGATTCTAGATACTTTAGAGAAACCGTTTAGAGACGTTTTTTTTAACATGACACAATGAGTACCATTAAAGTACCCACTAAAGTAGGCAACAGTCTGAAAAATTGTTCATTATTTGCAACAAATTTATAATTTTTGTTATGTCTTGTTCCTTAAAAAATTGTATACAAGCAATGTTACCTTTGAGGATTTCCAAAACTTCATTAAAATAAATTAAATTAAAATACTTTGGGGAGCAAATTTTCCTAATTCGCCTCGCCTAGATTCGCCCATGAATTCCATTTAGATTAATTGGTGAAAAGTGTGAAAAAATATTAAAAAACCCGCGTTTATTTCGTATCCAGAGTTTTAAAAACTTTCTGATAATATACAAATCTTTTTAAATCCTCTTTCTGATTTAAATAGACATAAATTAAGTAACTTATTTTCTGTTAAAAGCTGACGCTTTTGTCGGATAAAAACAACAACCTAGCCAAGGCTTCTCTTGATAAGTAGCTTATGATCCCTTCATCCCCTCATCAAAAGCAATCTTTCAAATGCTAAAAGGTTACTTTTTTTAGTTATTTGATTTACATTTCAAAATGATTATTAAATATATTAAATTCTAAACTATTATTTACTATTTCTGTCTAAAAAAAAACTTGATTTTTGGAAGACAATTGTTATATCTCTAAAAACTGTTATATCTCTCTACAATTTTGTTCCAAAAGTTAAAGAGAATTTGGAACAAGTGGCAAAAATTCAACATTCTTAAAGACATGATTGGCCAATTTCAATTACTAAGTACAAATCACTCGATTACATCATGGACAAAATTCTACTATAAATTGTTTCTTCTATAAATTGGCATTGAAATTTCACGATTTTATAAAGTTTTAAGTATTGATTTAAGTGACTAAAAATGGCTTAATTTCCTGTTTGTCGAGCATTAAAACTCATATGAATTGAAAATAAAAGATTTTTTGATATTATTTGAAATATATTTTATTGGTAGGCAGTTTTGAAGAACATTTTTTTTTAATGACATTTATATATAATGAACATGTTTCAAATAATCATTTCATTTCGCTTGTTTTTGTTTTTTTGTTTTTATTTGTTTTTAATATTCTTCTATGTATTGTATGTATATAATAAATTTATTTATTTGTTGTTTTCTTTTATTTTTTGTCATAATTTTTTTTTTGTTTTGTATATTTTTGTTTTTTTTTTTTAGTTGCTGCGGTTGCGTTTTGTTTTTCTTTTTCTTTTGTTGCTCTCATTTTTGTTTTCTTTTTCGTTTATTTTTTTGTTTTGTTTTGTTGGTTTTTTTTTGTCTTTTATTATTTATATACCTTGTAAACTTATGTAGTTTCATATATGTATAATATATATGTATGTATGTATATATTATGTGTATATATATATAATGGCTTATCTATAATGTACTTTGTTACTTAAAAAACATTCGAGTCATTCCTGGCCTATTAACGCAAACGATTTGAACTTGGATTCAATCAGAGAGACAAATCAAATTTGCATTCAAATTCAATTCGTTACGAATGGCAGGAATAGCCCACAATTTATATAATAAATATTTATTTAGTTTATGTATGTATATTATTTTTTATTTATATATATTATATTTTATTTTTTAGGTTTTTTTTTTTTTTATTTTTATTTTTATTTGTTATTAATAATTATTTACCAATATCGTAGATCACCAAACTTGTTTAAAAAAATGTTTTACACGAAATGTTGTTGTTTGTTTTGGTTACGGTTACGGTTAACGGTTTACGGTTTACGGGTTTTTTGGTTTCTGTTTGGGTTGTGTTTCTATTGCTTGTCCGCCTCTCTCTAATCATAATTTACTCTGATTTCCCAGCTGCAATCTGATCTATTTGATGATTTCATGATGATATATTTATTTGGTTTATAAGTTTTCCAATGGATAGGATCTTGTTTGATAGTTGTTGTTGCTGCGAATCATAATACTATATATCGATTGCAAATGCATCCAACTATCCAAACTATTCTAGACGAGAATATGCCTTGATATAAATCTTAGAATTTGCGCTTTTCACATTATCTCTGCCTATGTATTTATGTATGTATATATATATTTATGTATATCCATCTATTGTTTATTGTTATGTATGTATGTAGGTTGTAGTCTATGTACACAGTATGCATGTAGCAAAGGCGGTTCTAAGGATGTAAAATGAGGCAAATATGCCCCCTTAAGTATGCAATACTTTGCCAAGGAATTCAAAAATGATGCCCTAAAGTATCTATAAGAACAATGTTGGCATCAAAAATCATCATATTTCTTTTTAGGCATTTCAGAAAAGCTTTTTAGACTTCATATTGCATACTTTGGGGGGTTAATTTCCTCCAAAAATACTTCCTTAGATCTACCACTGGCATTTAGTACACAAATATGAGTTAATTTGAATGTTTATCTCTAGACATTGCTTTTTTCTTTTACTAATGCTTTTTACTTCATACACATATATATATATATCCGATGTCTTTTTTAATCCTTCTTATCCTTCATCATTTGATAAATTCATAATTGGCCTAAACATCATTTACATCAATCTGTTTGCCATTTTGATATTCAGTGTGTGTATGTGTGTATGTGTGTGTGTGTGTAGTGTGTGTTTGTGCCTATATTGAGTTTACAATTTGCTAATTACATATTAGATTTTGTATAGAAAAAGTTGAAGCTTTCATTTTTTTTGTTGTTGTTTAATTGTACGAGTTCTTCTTTTTTTTTTGTTTATCTTTATCCTTTAGTTTGTATTTATTTGTTAGTTTGGGTACACGACGGCGGGGATAATATGATTAAAGTGTTAATGGTAAAGATAAGTATATATATATACCATTAGTTGATTTTTTTTGTTGTTCCAAACTATCTAGGCTAACAATAAGTTGTTGGTTTTTTTTTGTTTTGTTTTTAATATTTAAAGGCAAGTGTTCCGGTTTTCTTTCCCATAAATTTATAAATTTGAGACTTTTGTTTTATATATCAAATATGGAAATCAAAAATCGGATCTGAATTTTTATTTCTTCTTTGAATAACTATATAATGTAATGTCTATAGATCGTTTTTGTTTTTTTTTTAGCGCTAACTGGCAGATATGTTGGCTTCCATTTTTCGCGTTTGTATCAAAAAAGATTATTTTTTTTCTACATTGACCAACAAATCTTTTCGTGGGTGTCCTGTGGGTGTGTATGTGTAGGTGTGTAGGTGTCTGTGTGTATGTTGTCTGTGGGTATGTGTATGTGTGTAACTGTATATATATATATATTGTCAACAGTGTGTATTTAGTTTTACGTTTTTAATAGAGGTCTGTGATGTGTCCCAAGGTGTTCCTCTTGCTTTATTCTGTTCTTCTTCTTGTTCATTCATATGTGATTTGTCCATCGTTAATTGCTTGGTATCGATTGGTATTTTGTTATATATATATATATATTTGTTTTTTTCTGTGATATTCTTGTCTATAAGTACAAGTTATTGTATATTTATATATATATGTATATATATATTTTTAAAGAGTAATTTTAAGTTTTATTATTTATGTATTATACAAATTCTGTTATACTTATATAACTATTAATAAATAGAACCTATGTACACCGGATGAGAGGGTGAGGGTTTTTTTCTCTATATAATTACTTGACTTGTAACTCGTTTTTATTTTTATTTTGTTTTTTCTTATTAGTTTCTGCGTGTTTTTAACCCGTCTGGTTCCTAGAATTAGGAACTTTTTTGGGGGCCCTTAGTTATGTACACAAAGCAAACATTGTTGCCGATCATCGATCATCGATCATCTAAAAATTCCATTCACTAACTAACATAGAACTTTCGTAGTAGAACTAATAATATTGATAGATAGAAGGAGCGAAATGTTCATTGGTCGTTTAAATACATCGAACGAGAAATAATGAATTCGTTTAACTTTTGCCATCGACTTTATTTTTTTTCCCACTTATCCGTATTGTTTTGTGTTATCATATGATATGATGATTGATTAAATGTATGTATGTTTCCCCATATTCATATTGCTCGCTCTTGCTCTCTCTCTTTGACTAAATTTACCCATTTTCTTGGCAGTGATAACGCGTTCCTTTTATTTTCCCTACTTGACTTTCGAGTTTCGAGGAGAAACTTTATTAAAAGAAATCAAATAAATGAGAGAAATGCAAAAAATTATGAACAATAAATTTGTATGATAGCTCGCTATACCTTTTAGCTATATATTTTGTATGATTACTATATACTATATAATTTATGTAAATATATATATATATATATATATCATACGTACGATAACAATAACACTTGCTTTTCTCGTTTGCCCTCACCAAAAAATTTGTCCCAAGAATTTCAGAACTAAATGAAAAACTCATGAGGATTTTTTGATAGTGGACATGTATCTATATCGGATCATCCTTATATTTCATCATTCACAGCAGACAAAAGTAAAGCTTTTCGTGTAGAGTTTAGCATTCTTTTTTTATATATGGATGGATGGATGGATATTGGTATCGGTTTTTGGTATAAGGTTTTTAGATCTCAATCTATCAGATGCTGGGAAAGATTTAACTAATTAAAAATAGAATTGGTTTTAGGTCTTAAGAATTTATTTGCCCCTTTGTTTTTGTTTTGATAATTTTCAAAATTGTTATTATTATTTATTTTTGTTCATTATTTTTTTTATTTATTATTATTATTGTTATTTAGATATAATGTTTTTATTTGATATTAGGCATGCTCTCTATAGGTATATAATGTGTTAATGCTGCTTCTACTACCATTCCAACGATCTTTTGCAAAGTTCATCTATATTTCTTTGGTACACGGCTAAAGGCTACGCAATAAATATATATATATATGTCTATATAATTTACTAGCAATGCTCTTGTAACTACCATATATATATAATACATATATTTGTTTAGTTTTTTTGTTGTTGTTAGGTATATATATAATTTATTGCTCTACATATTGTATTTGTATTGGTATTTGTTATATTTATTTTTACTGATTCGAATGAATGCTTTATGTACAGTGTTGTATAGGTGTAAGAGAATGTGTGTGAGTGTGTGTATTTTTTTGTTTGTTTGTTTCTTTTTCCACATTTCCATATTCGAATTGCATTTTTAACTAACTATAACAGAGGCTAGCATACATCATATATCATCTGATATTTGTTTTTTGTTTTGTTTGGGTATCGCAGCATTAAATTAAGTTAAACATGTTCCATTTGTATAATTTTTTAATGTTTTTTTTTTTTTTTGGTTTTTTCAACACTGAATCACATTCTCGTCAAAAACTGTCTAACCTTTAGCTTTACTTTTCAGCGCGACGTGCGATAATAATGTACGAGATCAATTGAAAGAGTGTGAGAAAGAGAGTGAGATAGAGAAAAAGCATGATAGAGAGAGTTACGAAAATTACAGAGACAGGCTTAGGTGTTTAATTTTTTGAGAGAGTGTGTGTGTGTGAGAAAGGGTTAACGGTAGGTAGGTAGGTATACAATTAAGTTAAGTTCGAGTTCAAGAGAGAGATTTAGTTACAAATTACACGTTCTTTTTTTTTTTTTGGTTTTTCTTATTAGTTTTCGTTTTCTTTTTTGCTAGCTGACTGACATTTAAATGCATTCATAATTTGAGTATAGCGGCAAAACCTAATTACAATACACATAAATATCAAATAATTTGTTCTTGTTGTTTACATACATATGTCATTTACAAATGTGAGTGAGTGTGTGTGTGTGTGTGTGTGAGTGTCTGTGTCTATGTTTGTATAAGAGTAGTAGAAATACTGCATAGTCGGCAACGGTAATCGGTATTCGGTAGTTTACAAAATAGTAGACAGTGCTCTTGGTATCATAGTAGGTAAAATAGTACAAGTTGGTGTGTGTGTGTGTGTGTGTTTTCTTTTCTCTTCTTTTGTTTTCTATATATTCTTGTGAGTGTGTGTGTGTGTTTGTTGTATACATATTTCTGTGGGGCACTGTTTAGAAAAAGCTCTTCAAGAAGCCAGCTGGCCCAGCCTGTAACGAGTAAAACAAACGAGTACAATCAAAATGGCGTCGTTGATTTGTAGATCAACTGTACTTACATCCTGTTGCTGTTGTTGTTGCGTTTGTGCTTGTTTGACTTTGGCTTGAGCGATCTTTAAGGCTCTAAAAAGACAAGCAAATAGATTTAGTAGTTATTAGTTATTAGTCTGCATTTGTTTCTTAGTCCCTCGAACTTACTGTTGCAAATCCATAATGGTCTTCTCCTTGGCATTTTGCTCTTCCTGCGACATTTGTACCAATTGCAGCAAACGTTCCGTTTCGGTTGCTGCCTTCTTGTGCTCCTCCTTTGTGTTTTGCAGCTCCTTGACACACCTGTTCGCAATTGGTAAAGTTTTAAAATTTATTTTTCATGGTGTTAAATTGAAACTTACGCTTCCAGCTGCCTTTGCGTATCCATAAGTTTTTTGTTCAGCTCGCCAGCTGCCGCTGCACCGCCGCCTTGCGTTTGCAGTGACTTTTCCAGTTGGTCCATTTGCTCTTTGCGTTTGCGCAACTGTACATCGAAATCGGCCATTTTCTTTTCCTTGTCTTCGATATCCTTGCGTTTGGCATCGATCTGTTTACGCTGCTCGTCGATGATTTTGCGTTCGCTTTCGGTTGCCTTGGCCTGGTTGTCGATCTGTTTGCGCACCTCTTCCAATTGTTTTTGTTGCTGTTCCAGTTGCTGGCGCTGTACATCGGTGGCAGCGGCTCCCGCATTGCCCGCCTGTTGCAATTGTTGCATTTGCTGTTGAAGTGTTTGGATTTGTTGCTGCAATTGTTGCACTTGTTGTTGGGCTGTTTGAAGTTGTTTGGCTTGCTCTTGATTGGATAACTGGAAAAGGAATACATACTATTTGAGTTAATGTTCATTTCAAAAGAAAGTAAAGGACCTTACCTGACTCTTCTCGAGTTCTTGGACGAGCAGTTCCAATTGTTGCTGGAAGCGATCTCGTTCTGTGCAGGCTGCTTGAAGTTCGGTCTTGACCTTTTCCAGTTCTTTGGCATCGACACCGCTGGTAGCGGCCGATTGTTGCTGTTGTTGTTGCTGTTGCGCCACCTGCTGCTGCTGCTGGGCCATTTGCTGTTGCATCTTCTGCATCTGAGCATGCTGATCCTTGATGTGTTGGTCCATCAGCTGGATGCGTTTGTGCATCTCCTGGGCCGCCTTGTCGGCCATATCGGCACGATTCTTCTCCTGTTCGATAACCTTGCGCCATTGTTCGATCTCCTCGCGGCTGGCTCCAGCTGCCGCTGCTGCTGCAGCTCCCTGTTGTGGTCCTGCCGCGGCCAGAGCACGCTCCGACTCTTGCAGTTTCTGTTGCAGGGCTTGGATCTCTTTTTGCATACCTTGAATTTCGGCTGGCGCTGCTGGTGCCACAGGCTGGCCATTGCGCAGTTTGCGGTTCTCTTCGCGGGTCTTTTGCAATTCCGTTTCGGCATTTTGCAACTCCTTTTGGAAGTTCATCAATATCTCTTGGCTCTTTTCCAGCTGGATGACCAGCTGCTCTCGCTCCATGGCCAATTGCTTGATGTCGGACTCCAGTTTCTGTACGTGCTTTTCCAATTGCGGATGGGCGCCACCAGATGGTCCGTTGCGGCTGCCCTGTCTTAGGGACTCCTTCTCCGACTCGGATTTCTCGAGACGATCGTGCAATCGGCCCAATTCCGCACCCATGCGTTCGAATTCGATGCGCGTGGATTCGGTATTCTCCTGCTGTTTGGCCAGATGCATTTGTGCCTTCTCCAGTTCCTTGGCCAAGCGACCGGCCTCCAGTTCGGTGGCATCGCGCGACTGCAGCGCCTTTTCGAGGCGATCACGCAGCCGATCGATCTCCTGGCGCTCGCCCGCCGATAGCGAGGCGGAGGTCGAGGAACGAACCGGATCGCCGGGGCTCACCGAGGACTGTTGCAGGCGCAAACGATCGACCTCCTTCAGCAGTTTCTCGTGCTTATCGCGTGCCTTCTCCCGCTCGATGTGGGCCCGTTCCAGCTCGCTGCGTTGCTTATCCTGATTGGCCAACAGTTTGGCCACCTCACCCTTGGAAAGTTCCAATTGAAGGCTGGTCTCATGCAGTTTGGATTCCATATTTTGGATCTCATTCTCGATCTTTTCATACTTGTCCTTGTATTTCTCAAACGATTCCGATTCATACTGCGACTTGCCTCGAATTGTTTCTAGCTCCATGAGCGTCTTGTCCAGCTTCTCGCGCAGTCGTTCGTTCTCCTCCTTGAGACGTCGCGTTTCACGGCCAAAGGTATCTGTATCCTGCAATTTGCGCAACTCCACCTGACTCTTTTCATAGCGCTCTCGCATCTTTTCCAGTTCCACTGCATAATGAGCTGCCTCCTCTTTGGCTGCCTCCACACTGGCTCCGGCCTTGGTCTGGGCGGCATGGGCGCGTTCCAGCTCATAGGTAACACGTTCCAATTCCGATTGGAAGTGCTCTTTTTCGCCCTGCGATCTGCGAATATCAGTTTGCAGTTTATCGAAACGATCTCGACTGTGCTCCAATTCACTGCGAGCATTATCCTCGCACTCTTTGGCGCGACTCAACTGAAGGGCCGCCCGATCGCAGGCCTCTTGCAGTCGAGTGCTCTCATCCTGCAATTTGCGCAGATCCTCGCGGGCCTTGCTAGCTGCCAGGCCAGAGCGTTCAGCCTCTACCTCGAGGCGAGCTCGATCCGCTTCAGCTGTATCGCAACGCGATTGCAACCGATAGATCTCATTCTGGGCCCGATCATATTTCTCCAACATTTTTTCGAATTCCTTATTCGACGTATCTTTCTCATCGATCAGTTTCTGACTGGCATACAAGGCCTTGTCCAGTTTCTCTTTCAGTATTTCCACCTCGGTAACGGCATCATCGCGTTCCATCTGCAAACAAGGAAAGCCACAATTTAGTCGGGATTAAGGGGGATGTGGGATTGCTAAGCAAATGTAATTTATCTTTTTTTGGGGGGGGTCAGTGTTCAATGGAAGCTACAGATTTACAAACAGCCAATTTCACTTGTAGTAGTTCAGTTCGCATGCTTTTTTTTATCGGTTACACAGTATTTTGTATTGGTTTTTTAGTATTTTCATATGCAGTATAGACAAGTCAAGTTAGAGTATGTATATGTATGTTAGGTAAGTTAGAGTTTTACATAAGCCAATTCTCGTTAAACAAAAAGAGTATACCTCAGATTCAGTTGGGATTCAATTCTCGATATGGCAATTACCTGCAATTTCTGTTGAATGGCATGCGATTTCTCGTAGCGCTCCTTCAGCACTTCCAGATCCGTTTGCATGGCCTCACGATCGCGGGCGGCCTTCATCAATAGCGTTTGTGATGATTCCGAGCGCTCCTTGAGCGTTTCCAGTTCATCAGAGAACTGATCCCGTTCCTTTTGAATGCGTGCTAATTGCATCTGCATTGACAGATGTGTGTGTGTGTGTATGGGTGTTCACGAACGGAGTAGTATTTGTATGTATTTGTTGGTAGGTGTAGGTTGGTGTGTTTCAATAGTTGAAAGATAGATATACGTATTTGTAGGCGTGGGAAGTACGTTATATATATATATATATTTATATAGTAGTATATTGTAAATAGTATATAGATTATGTACAGTTAGTTTTGGAAAAGTAGGAAAGAGGGATAGCGGGTTAGCACAACAAAGTTACAGAATTACAATAACAGACATTGATTCAATATATTTTGGGCTCTAGGCTCTACTCATTTTTAAATGTGTGTGTTTTTGGGGGTGATTTGGAAAAATGGAAACTTGATAGAATTTGGGACGAGTGACGGTGCTTTTTTTTGGTTTTTTTTTTATGGTTTTTTTTTTGTGGATCTTGCATACCTGCGTCTTTTCGAGTTTCTCGCGTATGCGATCTGTATCCAGGGTTAGAGTCTCACGTTCTTTCTGCATGCGAGCCGCCTGACCCAGGGCCTTATCCAGCTGCGATTGCAGATTATCATAGTCATATGTTAACTTCTCCTTCTCCAACACAAGACGACGATTCTCGGTGCCGGCCTTGTCCAATTTATCCTGCAGATGATCCACCTCATTTTGGGCCTTGTCCAACGAGTTTTGCAATTTCTCATGCTGCAGTTGAGCCTTGCCCAGGGTGGCCTGTGTGCGTTCCATTTCCTCCTTGATTTTCTCAACCTCAGAGAAGGCCTGCACACACGATGGCAGGTCGGTGGTTGGTTGGTGGTGGTGTTTGATTTGATTTGTGGGGGATTGAGGGGGGTTTTGTTTTGTTTAGGTACAGATTCAGGTTTCAGGTTTCTAACTAATTAAAATATATGCTTTGCCTACCCTATCACGATCGGCATGAATGCGCGACACGCCACTCTGTGCCTTCTCCAGCTCCTGACGCAGACTCTCCTGTTCGCCTTGAGCATTCTCCAGTTTGGCCTTCAATCGATATACTTCGCCCTGGCTCTTCTCCAGTTTCTCCTGCAGAGCGGCGGCTTCTTCACGTGCCCGTTCCGCATCCGACTATATATTTGGTATAGATTTTTGGGATTGGAGTTGGAGTTGGATTGGATACGGATATTATTTACAATGGGCACCAAAATGTGCTAAATGATGTTTTACAATAAAAAAAATATGTCTGATTGAACTGAACTGAACTGAATTGAGTTGAACTGACTGGTTGTCTGACTTGTCTGATTTGTCTGACTGATTTACTGACTGACTTGACTGTATGTCTGATTGTTCAGTTGAAACAAAGGTTAAGGGTTAGAGATTAATAATTACGACACAATTACAAACACTTTTACAACAAGATTTTGGCACACAGAAGCAACATGATGACGATAGAGAGAGAGAGAGTGAGAGATAGATAGAGATAGTATGTGTGTGAGAGAAAGAGGCGAAAACGGAAATGGTGGGAGGTAACGGAAACGGAAACGTAGAGCAGGCAAGATAGAGCAGATAGAGGATAAAGCGATGAGGAAAAGATGAACAGATAAGAGTGCAAGATAGAGAGAGAGAGACAGTGGAGAAAAATATACAAAAGAAGGAACGTTTTCGGTATGTGTGTGTGTATATGTAAATATGTGTGTGTGTTTGTGTGGATGTGAGTGAAATGTGTGTTGAGTGAGAGGTCCTCAATAGCCCTAAGGCAAATATTTCGTTTCGGTTCATTACTTTACTTTGTCATACTTTTGCAAGGATCCGGTTGATGGGCGACAGAGTTGATGGTCAGAGATATGAACTCGAGGTGACATTTCTTACAAGGTCAATATACAACAGATATGTGTGTGTGAGTGGGTGGGTGGGTGGTCTTATGGTTGGCTGTATGAGGTTAGTATGCTTTTTGTTATGTCAGGCAATGGCAGAAACATTTAAATTAAAGTCTAATTTTTTTGTTTTTGGTTTTTGTTTTTTTTTTTTTGGCTTTAACCAATGCAATTAAAAGTTATCTTTTAGAATTCAATTGTTAGTAACGTTTTGATTTTGGTCTAAAAAAATTGGTTCATTTGTTGGTTATGTTGTTGGAAGCATTTACTCACAAAACGTTTGTCAGTTTCGCCCTATATAGTATAGTAGTAGAAAATGAATGGTAAGCACAACGATTTAGATATAGAGTTTTTGTTTTAGTATAGGTACATTTTATGTTCAAAGATAGATAGATAGATAGAGAGAGAGAGAGAGGTTGTGTAGTAGTATATATTTTTGGGTATGATATTTCATTTTAATATCCTTGCAGAAAGTTTCGAGTGATCCCTCTGTCTGTTTCTAGTATTTTAGTTTATTAGCTTTTGGCACAAAACTTTGTAGTTAATTTCCTTTTTTACATTACGCATTGCATTTGTAGTAATCGGACTGATCGGGTAACTATAACATATTAAAACTGGCCTTAGATCAAAAATGTAATTTAATGCTATAAGTGTGAGAGAGACAACTAGCTAACTAAATGGAGACAACTAGCTATGAAAACGCTATTAAGTATTTCAATCTAATCATATACAGAGAGAAAGAGATATAAAGTGAAAGACATTCAGAGTAGTGTTGGGTAAAAATTGCTCATCTTTTTTTAAGGTGAGTCAACTTAGTCATTTTGTTCAGTTGCTCACTATGTATATTGCTCAGTTGTTCAGTTGCTCAGCATAAGTATTCTGAATTTTATTTTGATAACACAAGCCGACATAGTTTTTAACGACTTTATTTGAGAGATGCCCCTAAAGATGCTGATTCTGAATATGAACTCGGTTTTTGCCCATTACCTCCAGATTTTGTAAAATCAGAGGATCAGGGTTGGGAAATTAGGCACTCAAAAGTAGACTAAAGAAAATTAAAGAATTTTCGTTTTACATTTGCAACAAATTTTAGAATATTCTGTTGAAGAAAAATAGCTCTTAAATCAATTTAATTAAAGGCAAAAGTCTTAATAATTATTTAAAATAAAAAAACATCAAATTCCTTAAATCCCCATTGATTTCAAATCTTACTCATTTTAAAACTATATCCAATGTGTAAGATATTATGCATTATAGCAAAGAAATACATCTTTAATGTTTGGTAAATTGCATTTAAATTTTACCTAATATAAGATAAATAATGTTTTTAACATAATATTATGTTTATACTGTACAATAAAATATTGCAAATGCGGTCACTTTGAATAATTTTAAGACATATTTTCTGGAAAACCTGACGTGATGGACAAAAACTAAGTACAGGGTTGTGATCAGCACCCACCAATTACAATAAGATACTTATTGAACTTAAAACACTTTTTCGTCACCTCAAAAATGTCTGTGTAAGTTTTATCTTATGTAATAATGAGCAAGAGATCATGTTCAGTCAACTACTCTTTTTTGTTCACTTAATCCTGAGCAACCCAACACTAATTTAGAGCTTTAAGCAGAAACATGGCGAAGAATTCCAAAGAATTGCTATTAATTAATAATCTCTAAGATTTCCAAGACATCGAATATTTTGCCAAAAATAACTTTTCTTTAACAGACTTACGGGTGTCAAAGAGACAGAAATAGGATAAAATAATTATTTGACGATAAATCTAAAATAATGCTATCGTAAATAGCATTACGATATTTATTTTGGACTGCAAGGATATATAATCTTCGGGATAGCCGAAGTTCAAATTTTTGAATATTTTTGTTTGGTATTTAAGAAATTATACATATGTAGATAAGCAAAAAGTAAGCTTTTCTATAGAGCGCCTGGCATACGAAATGATTGATAAAGGATTCTCGACTGGTTTTGCTCGTTGTAGTTGGTGTGCGTGTGTGTGTGTGTTAGATAGAGTGTATGTGTATGGTGTATGTAGGAATTTTTTAGTTGCTTGAGTATTTTGTCATCCATCGAAAAGATTCAACACGCACATTAACAACACGAGTATATTTTTTTTTTTGGTATACATTTATGTATGAATTATATATGATTCTTGCACTTGCATTTCAAAATTCTTTGCTCAACGCATTTAAGAAAAACTAAAAAGTCTAACTAAAAGTTGACTCAATAGATGCATAGATATGTATGTATATATATATATAGGTATTTATATTTATATATAAGAGAGATATATATTTTATATGTATGGATGTAGATTATCTTTGTTGGGTCTATTGGGTTTGTTCTTACCTGTGTGACTCTCAGCTCGGCCTGAGTGCGACGCAGTTCGGCGGCCGCCTTGTCTGCTCTCTCTTGGGCCCGATCCAATTCCTGGGATGTGGTCATTGTGGTACGTCCAAACGTTGTCTTTAATTTCATATGCGGATACGAGAATTATATAAATTAGTTACAAGTTTAAATAGAATAAGAGTTTTGTTTTGTTTTGTTTTGAAGATGACACAAGTGCAACTAATTAAAATTTGAATATTATATTAGAGATAAAGAGTGAAAATTGTTGTACCAGCAGGCAAGCAACAAAATTGAACCAAAAAACAAATAAATAGTATGTTGAAATGTCTGAAAAAACCCGATTGAGTTGTAAATGAAATATGATTATGGTTTTGTTTTTTTTCGTGCCCGAAATTTGTACATTGCAAATTTTCCAAATGCATTTGACGCTTCTTTTGATAACTGTTTCAAATTTAAATTTCTTTCATCTGATTGTGAAGGATTGTGGCAATAAATTGACTTATTGAGACTACGAGCGAAAGCATGGGCTTGTGATCATGATGTCATGATCGACTTACCGATATCTTGCCCGATTCAAACATTAACTTTTGTACATTCTGTAAGAGTACGGATTGGAAAAGAAGAGGCATTTTCACTAATAATATAGTATGTATATTAAGTAAATGTAAAATCCTCAATCGTTAAGAAAAAACACCTAATGGAGTGCAGAGTGGGGCGAGTAACGAGTAGTAAAGTGTAACGTGTGAAGTGGGTTAAGTCAATTGACTGATAACTGACGAGTGGCAAGTAACGAGTGGCGAGTGCTAGAACTAATCGCTACAATGTGCTAAACTCAAGCCTGCTGGCGCTAAATTTGCAACTAAAGTTGGTACAAATGAGGTAAATTCTAAATATAGCTACTATTTGTGTGTGACTTCATTACAATTAAACTATTTAAACTATGATTATATGGGTTTAACTTATGCATAATGTTGGATTAGGCTTACTTTGTGTAGTGTGGTCTGTTCTTCTAGCTGCATCTATTTGGTTTATGTTTATTTTTTTGATTTAATTTGGTTGTTTTTTTTTTTTTTTGAGATAGAGTGTTGTTGGTTGGGTTGGTTGATTTTGGGATGCGTTTTTTTTTCGGTAAGTGTACATGTAAATATACATATAGATAGGCACATAGATATAGGCATATATAGTAATAGTAAATATTGTATGTATAAATATATAATTATAGATAGGTATAGGTTAAAGTAGTGTGTATGTGTTTCATATAAATATAGGTATATATATGTACATAGTCGACATACACACTGAATGATTATTTATTGTAATTTTAGAGAGAAGGAATGGCCGGGGCAACCGGTTATAATGCACGAGTACCTGGGAACGTTCCAAATCGTGTTTCAGCCGCTCATTCTCCAGTTCAAGACGTGCTATACGCTGCTTGGTCGACTCCCAATCGGCACTGCTACGTCCCATTTCACAGGTGGCCTTTTCCAGTTCTGCCTTCGATTTGCCCAATTCACTTTGCGAGGCCTCCAGCTTGATTTCGAGACGTTCACGCTCATTGACCGCACGCTCGAGTCGTGTCTGCAGTTTCTCCACCTCACTTTCGGCGGCACGCAACTTGATCTTATAGTCGGCCACCTCTCGTTCGTGGAGATCACGCTCCTCTTGTTTTTCATGCTCGGCACGATCACGCTGATCCCGCAACTGGGCCATCTGTTTCTCTTTGTCGCCAATGGCTTCCTCCAGACTGGTTAGAGCACCCTCCGAACTACTATGATGGGCCTGCATGGCCGATAGTCGGGCACGGGCCATATCCACCTGGTTGTCTTTCTCCTTGAGCAGGTCCTCGAGATTCTCGATCTGTTAATTGGGTGGAGTGGGTAAAGGGAAATGGGGAATTTTGGGATTTTAGAACTTCTATATCATTTGTATGCACACATCTCCGTGAGGCTGACCTTTCGCTGCAGAACACTGATCTTGCGATCCTTAATGTCCATGTGATCCTTGAGTTCGGTGAGCTCGCTGGTTAGCCGGTTACGCTCTTGAACTGTCTGCAAGGTACCTTGCGTCTTTTTCTCAATCAGGCGGTTCTTCTCCTCGAGACGGGCGCGCATCTCCTCCACATCCGTTTGCAGCATGTTGTAGTGCTCTTCTTTGGCGCATAGCGATTCCTTGAGCACCGCTATATGCCGCTGATAGTCCTAATGAGAGTTATTTTTTACTGTTTCTGCAAATGGGTTAACAATTTTGGCCGCCTCGAAGGGGGCGTGGCCGGAATGAACCAAATTACCTGATGCTGCTCTTCCAGTGTTTTCATTTTTGCCGCCATCGCCAGAATCTCTTGATCCCTTCTTTGTATTTCAAGACGGAATTCGTCCAACTAATCGTTTTGTTTGTGGTTGGTAGTTGGTCGATGACAACAATTGGGAAAGGGCAAAGATCAAAGATAATATACGGGGAGAGAGAGAAAGAGAGAGATGAGAAATTGAGATTGAAAATTGTCTCCTGCCTTTTTGTAGGAAGACTACACAATAATGGAGAGTAACGAGTAGCGAGTAACGAGTAACAAGTAACGAGTAACAAGTAACGAGTTGTTTCTGTTGTTATTGGTTGTTTTTTACGGCGTTATCGAAATTGAGAGTGTGATTGTGTGTACGTATTGAGAAAATGAGCGAGGGCGAGCGAGAGCATACGCTAAATGTGAGAGAATGAAGAGAGACGGAAGCCTCCATTTCTGGCTTGGCTTCTCGGTAAGTGTAAATGTATATATAAAAAGATTGTCGGATAGTTAATATGCGTGTATGTGTGTTAGTGTATGTTCCTGTGTGTGGTATGTGTGTGTGAGCGAGTGTGTTAGACGGTTAAGAGGGCTTGCCTTTAAGAGAAATTTCTTTTAGTTTGTAAAAAGGGGAACTGGTTCAGACCTCAACTGTTTTCTTTCTGCGATTTTCTTATATTTTCCTTTATTTTTATTTTTTTTTATCTTTATTGTTATTGTTTCCAGTTTTTATTTATATTTTTTCTTTTGTTTTTTTTTTGTTTTTATTTTTATAATGCTTAAAATTTAATGTTAAGTTTAACAGATTTTTCAAGAAAAGTTTACGTTTTGTAATGCAAAGTCAAAAGTTAATTCTTAATTAGGGATTTTACAGATAAATCAGTTGTGTGTGTGTTGTGTATATATATAAATAGTACATCTCGTTGGAGTATAATCAGATTTTAGATTCAGATTTAGTTTAGATTAGTAATCATTAATACAATATAAGTATAAGTATGTATATAGAGAGTTAATGTATAAGTATATATAAGTATATATAAATATCCAAGTTCAAGTTCTTCCATATAAATGCCACAATCATCATCATCATCATCATAATTATCATCATCAGTAGTAGTAGAAAAAAAAAAAGTTAACTAAAGGAATTGACAAATCACTAACTGATAGTATCTATTTCAAACTACGTATTTTTGTATCTGTATGTCTATGTTCAAATGTTTATATTCAAGAATGACTAGAACGAGCCTCATTTTTGTCTAAATGCTTTCAAATTGGCTAGTGATAAGGTTATTAATTTTTTTTATTCCCTTATTGTTGTATTGTATTTATCATTCATTATCGATCGACCTATGCTATGTATTTTTATATACTTAAAACTTCTGTAAGGAAAATTAAAAAGTAAGAAGTAAGTTTTCTTTATTATCTTTAATAATAATTGATTAGCATTAAATAATTCGCTGTACGGACTGTTTTAGATCTTAAAGATCTTGAAGTACCTCGGACAACCCATAGTTCTGAACCAAAAGTTATGTTTAAACATCGAATTAATATAACTTAGTATATCGGTATACCGATAATATATATATTTTAACTATGAACACAATATTGCTTTTGCATTGCAGTTTTTTCTTTTCTTCCAATTTGTATTTGAATGTATGTTTGTGTTAGTGTTTTTTTTTTGCCTTCTAATTAATTTAAACTACTGAACTCTAGACCAAAATTATTTTATTTTTGAGAGAGTAACTCCAATTTTTGTTTTATTTTTTTTGATTAACAACTACAATTTTTAACAATTTTTACTTTCTTTGAGAAATGTTTTTGGTTTTGCAAAATTTTTTTGTTTTTTTGTTAGTTATTTTTGTGAAATTATGTTTTCTTTTTTTCTAATTTGTTTATATAAAGCAAAGCAGAGACCTTGAGTAAATAAGCACCTAATATTTATAAATGTATATATCATTATATTGTATATTTATAGAGACCTATGTATATAGAGCATAGACACATTTTGAATGCTTCTTTCGTTTCATAATTCGTTCTTTAATCTTTCTTTCATCTTCAATTTACCTACACATTTATGGAGAAAGATAGAGAGAGATAAATAGAGACAGAGGGAGAGAGAGAGATATAAACTGAGTGAGATAGAGAAATATATTAAGGAAATTTATATTTAATACTCACAAATTTGCATTTTCATTTTTGCACTTTTCCACTCTCTCCTCTAAACCTCTTCTTCCTACTACATTTTTTCCTTTCCCCCCTCATGGATTTCTTCATTTTTTTACATATAAATTTCATCTTTTACATATAATTGACCTTCATTGCTAATCACACGCTAGTTCGTCGTTCATATTTTCTAACGAAAACGTTTACCAAATACCAAATACTTGGGAAAGGGGGCTAAAAGAAGGCTTCTAAGTAGGTATGCAAATTTTATGCAGTTATAGGCTTCAAGGGTAAGGGGTTTTCTTCCTCTTCTTAGTTTTAGGTAGTTAGGTAGTTTAGTAGGTTGGCTAATTTGGGAATACTAAGTGGCTAAATAGGTCTAGGTAACGGTACAATTTTTAGTCATCCTAGTTTTTGCTTTTAAATTTTCTTTCTAGGTATTCTTTTGATTTAATAAATTTATTAGCTTTAATTTTGTTTTTTTTAGGGGTTTTTCTTTCTTTTTTGGTTTTTGGTTTGTTTGCAAAACATAACACATACTTTTTTTGTTTTTTTTTTGTTTGGAGTTCAAATATAAGTTAAAGTAAATTTTCTTTCTCCTTTTTCGTTACCCTTCGTTTTCACT
Source organism: Drosophila willistoni (assembly GCF_018902025.1). NCBI lineage: Eukaryota > Metazoa > Arthropoda > Insecta > Diptera > Drosophilidae > Drosophila > Drosophila willistoni. The sequence goes on from NW_025814048.1 coordinate 6,085,330, forward strand.
TCTGTTTTCTCATTGTATATACTTTTTGCTTAAATATCTTAATAATTTGTTTTTTTTATTTTTTATATACAGTCTTTTACTTTTTTTTTTGTTTTTGAGAAAGTTCAAGAGCCAAGGTTCTACAAAAAATTTTCCAAACATTCACAAAATTTGTTTTTGTTTTTTGTTTTTGCTCACTATCTGAAAAGTTTCTTTTCTTTGCCTTTGTTTTTTGTTTTTGTTTTTTGCCCTGAGTGCTCTATGCAACAGAATCACTAAAATAATATCTAAAAAAATATACAAAACAAAAAAGAAAAATAACCAAAAAACATTTACTGAATATTATTATTATTTAGCTCTCGTTTCCAGTATTTTTTTTGTTTTTTCTTCTTTTTGTTAGTATATAATTTGCTACATTAAAATGGCACATGAAACAAAATAGTTTTGTTTTATATAGGTAAATTTTTTGTTTTGTGTTTTCCTCTTAATGGCTAATAAGAATATTTATCAATCTAAATATATATATTATATGTATGTATGTATATAAGTATGTATAAGCATTATATGGTATTGTTATGGTATAATACTTTGGTGTCATGGGTTAGGGTTACTCATTTTTTTTTGGCGGACGAATGGGGGAGGGGATTCGGTCCACCCTATAAATATATATATATATATTATACTTAAGGTTTACTGCAAAATGCCATTCGATCGTTATTCTTCCTTGTAATAGAGAGAGTGTGTGGAGAAAGAGAGGGGAATGGAGGGGGGTTTTTGGTAGGGAAAGCGTTAAATGCAGATTGGATTATCGCATCCTGGATTCATTTGACATTATCTAATTGATTTCAATTGATGATTAATGCTGATGGATTGATGGTAGGGAAGGGATTGAATTTTGCTCTATTGTTGATTGGTTGTAATTGTTGTCGATTGATTGATTGATTGATTGAATTGGATGGTTGATTGGTTAGTTGGTTGGTTGATTGGTTTAGTCGCTTAGGAATCTAGGGATAGCGTGTCTACATCAAATTTAAAACTTACTTGTCGCTTATGCTCTTGCGGCAGTTTCGGATAATCTAAGTCTAGTTTCGAGTATGGCAAATGATGTTGGTGGTGATGATGTTGTTGCTGTTGATGGTGTTGCTGTTGTTGTTGTTGTTGATGATGCGAATGCAAGTGCGGATGCGAATGCAAATGCGTATAGCCCAAATGATGTGGCTGATGGTGATGATGATGATGTTGTTGTTGTTGCTGCTGCTGCCCAGCCGTGTGCGTATGATGCAATAGATCATAATTGGAAGCCGCATCCCTAACACTACTGCTGGCCAATGTGCCACCAAAGACACCGCTCGTATTGGCCAAGGCGGCAAGTGGATGGGTTTGCAAATGATTCTGATGCTGATGCACATGGTATTGATACTGTGGATGCATTTGCTGTTGCACCGATGCCTGTATATGCGAATGCGGATGCTGATTGGCTTGATTATAGTGACTACCGCTGTTCTGAGTGCCAGCAAATTGCTGTTGCAGATTATAGGCCAATGCCGAGCTACTCATTGCCGGCTGTTGATAATATTGCGAAATGGCGGGATTGGAGGCATGCAGTGAATGGGACATGAGTTGCCGCTGCTGCTGGTGGCTATTTGGCCAGAGGCCTAAACCCATACCACCACCACCACCACCCAGTAGACTGGGACCATAACCACCACCCATGCTTGGCCCCCCATAGCCGGCGAGATCACTTTGATATGGATTCGCTTGTGTTGAGCCATAACGTCCAGCTGCTGTCCCCAACAATCCTGGATAGCAGCCGCTGGTGGCTAAATTTGATACTGAATATGCTGGCCTCAGGCGTGCAGCAGCTGCTGCTGCACTTTGGGCTGCTGTCAGCTGAGCTGCTGCCGCCGCTGCCTGCTGCTGCTGCTGCTGCTGCGGCTGGAAGTACATATTCGGCTGGGAGGAGAAACTTGTCGACATTTGCATAAGATTATCGTTGAGATATGGCGGCGATGTATCACCCGGATGCAACGTGGGATAACTGGAGACAATGCGACCCGGATAGGCATTGGCCGACAATGGCGTGGTAATTGGCTGACCCAATTGCCTTGCCTGATTCGTAAGATTAAGTATTTGCGAGGATCGCGATATTGACTTATGGGCTTCGTTAAGCAAATTGACTATATTTGATGAGCTGGTCTGATGCAATGGTGGCGCCGGATAGCCATAAACATCCTGATACATGGTAGCCGATGGTAATCCAGCAATACTATATCTTCGTCGTCGTATGGGTGAGGTTTGGCCATAAATTTGTGTGGCTGCTGCTGCTGTTGCTGCTGGGTCATATAGATATCCTGCTGAGGTGGAGGGTCCGCCATAAAAATCATAACCACCGCCGGCATAGCCTGGCTGGCAACTAGCTGGACCATATCCTCCAAGTCCTCCTCCTGCTGCTGCTGCTGCTCCTCCTGCCGGTCCGTAGTATTGTCCAATAATATCTGGCAGTGGTGGGCTGGATCCGCTGATGCCCGTGTAGTTATTGTACATCTGAAATGGGCGATTTGTTTCGAATTTGATTTTTGGGTGGTTTGGTTTTTTGTGTTTTTTTTTTGTTTTGTTTTTTTGGTTTGGTTTAGTTTGGGTTGAGTTTGAGGTTTTTTTTTTTTATTTTCTGTCCGTTACGTTAAACGTTTTCTGTGTCTCATGTTGTTGTTGTTGTTGTTGTCCTTGTTTGGAACCAAAATATTAGTTAGTTAAGTTAAGTTAAAAAATTTGTTTTTTTGTTATTAATGTTGGTTGTTTGTTTGTTATTTGTGTGTTTACATATATTTAACATATTGAAAAAGCGATTTTTGCCCGATAACTTACGGACTATTTTGGCCCCATATATATATAATTTTTAGTTTGTTTTGCTTTTAAAAAGATATCAATCAATTTTTTTTTGGCAAGACTATTTTGTTTTTGTTAGTTTATCAGCATTATATAGTTTAATTAGTTTGTTTTTTTGTTGTTTTTCTACAAGTTTTTCTCATTTGTTAATACATTTTGCTCTTGTTGCGCTTAATTTACAATAAGGTTTTGTAATAAATATATTATTGGAATTGGTTTCTTTTTTTTTTTTAGATTATTTTGTAGTTTTCAAAAAAATGTTCTCATACGTTTAAGAATTCAGATTGAGACTGAGATATCACCTAAATTTTGTATTAAATGGATTTTTGTAGAGATTTTTTTGTTTTTCAACTGCTAAAGAGGTTTTTCTTTTTTTTTTTGGGTGGGGGTCTCTGGTGGAGGTTGAAAGGATATTTTCTTTTTTTTATATGTATGAAATGTGTGTCATCTGCTCATGTATGTGTGCGTATGTGTGACAGAAAGAGAGAGAGACAGAGAAAGAGACAGTTAAAGAGAGAGAGAGAGAGTTTTCTTTGTGTTTGTTTGTGTGTGTGAGTGTTGTGTGTTTGTATGCTGGGGCCGCTGCTCGTTTTTTTCTTTCTTTTTTTTTTGCTAGATTTTGATTTCGTTTTGTTTTCTTTTTAGGGAATTTTTTGTTCTTTTCTTAAAGTGACGTTTTCTTTTGTTATTGTTGTTGTTGTAGGGGTTAAGGAAACATAAACTTGTTGTTGTTGTTGTTGTTGTTTTTACTTAATAACAATATATGTATAGTTCAGATGCATTATAGAAATAACGTGCAAAAATATATTGTAAGTAATTGTTTTTTTTTTTTTGGTTTGTTTTGATTGTTGTTGGGTTTTATATATCATGTAGTTGTTGTTGTTGTTTTTGTGTGTTGGTTAAACAAACAGACAGGTGAAGAGTAATGTGAGAGATAGAGACAGAAATATAGATATATATTAAATGTATATGTATATAGAAAGATAGATAAACAGAGACAGACAAAGACAGAGAAGGAGTTTCATTTGCAGCTGTGAGTAAGTTTTTAGAGGAAGTTTTTAGTTTTCTATGTGTGAGTGAATTTTTGTTATGAAGTTTTCCGAAGTTTTGTGTGTGTTGTATCTGTGTTTGTGTGGGTGAGAGAGAAAAAGTACTTAGTCCAATGTTCGTTTAAGTAGTTTGTTTCTTTAGTATTTGTTTTTAAAAAATGGTTTTTTTTCTTTTATTTATTTACAAAACCAAAAAGTAATATATTTTTTATGTTGATATTATCACGCTTTCTGGGTATAACGGGGGACGGGGGTTGGGGGACTAGGACATGGAAATTTATTTAACTGAAGATCTGATTATTTTGATTATATTTTATATGTTTTTTTGTTTGTTTTTTTTTGGTGCCTCTTGTCACATTTTGGAAGCAAAAGTAACGCAATATAAAAACAACATACTTTTAAAATTTTAAATGTATTTAATATGTATGTATTATTATATATATATATGTATATATTGATAATTTATATAACGTATGTATATATATATATATTGAATAGGAGACAGACAGAGAGAGAGATAGAGACAGACAGAGCGAGCGACAGTGAGAGAGACAAAGAGAGAGAGTTAAGTTTAGAAACAGTGATAATTAGGTTAGAATTGAATTTATATACACTGAGTAATTAAGTAATTGAGTAATTTGTTGGTAATTAAATATATATATCTTTTTTTTTTTGTTTTTGTATTTGTAATTTGTAATTGTTTTATCATTTTATCGTCAAAGACTTGTGTCCAGTAAATAAGGCGAAATAAGGTTTGATTCGCTTTAATTTAGTTTTCTATATCTTTTTTCGGACTTGTTTTTTTCTCTTCTACGGTTTTATCTGGTGCGAAAATATTACAAAAGCATATTGTAAATAGTTGCATACGATTTCAAATTGTTAACTCTTTCAATCATATATATTTCCTTGGTTTTTAAACTTTGTCATTGCTTTTTTTTTCTTTGCAGTGGTTTTTTTTTTTTTTTTTTTTTTTGCTTTTAGAACAACAACAAAATATGTTTTTTTTTTTAGTTTTTAGTTTTTAATAGAAAAAATAAATAATCAATTCGTTTGAAACAAATTTATTTCGCTTTTTTCTATAGTTTTTTTAAATGTTTCGATTTAGTTTCAGTTTGATATATACTTTTTTTTTTGTTTTGTTTTGTTATTAGCCAATTATTGGAGCCATTACAATCGATAAGTATCGTGGAAAAATCTCTGCATCTTTTGGCAATAAAATGACAAAAGAATTATTTTCATTTAGTATTTATGCTAAATAAATCATCACAGTTTATTTGCTTTATGCAATTTGTTTGTTCTGTTTTTAATTTTTATTTGGTTGTATTGGTTTTGCTTGTCAAGAACAAATTTAAATTGTTTTAAAAAATTATTGAGTTAAGTTGTTTTTTTTTTTTTGTTTTTTTGTATTTTTTGATTGCTCTTCATTTTGGTTTCGGTTTTTGGTTTTGTTGAAAAAAAAGAAGTATTTGTATATCGGGTATATATATATATATATATTACTTTTTGATTATGTAACAACAAGTAAGTAAGTAAGAAGAAACACAGCGAATAAGAGACAGATATGTAGAAAGATAGAGAGAGAGAGATAGAGAGAGAAAGAGACAGATAGGAAGAGCGTTCCAAAAAAGTTAAAATAAAAAACAAATAAAAGTTAACATGAATTTTGTTGTAAAGTGTAGGCTATATAGGACAAACCGAAACTAAATATATTTCAGGGAAATTGGTACAAGCAAAAACAAAAACAACAAAAACAACAACACAAAACAGAAACGTACACAATACACACAGTGAAAACAACATTTAGTTTACATTGAGAACAAAAAGGAAATTAAAAAACATAAGGCAAACGGAAAACATAAAAAACAATGACAAAAAACTACAATTAGTATAAATTTAGAAATTATGCCAACTGGCAGGAGGCAAGAGGGAGATGAGGATACAGTTAGAGAGTGTGTGCGTGAAAGAGAGAGAGAAAGATAAAACGAGCAAGAGCTCCTATTAACTAGAAAAAGAGAGGGACAGAGAGCAACAGAGCAGGTGAGCCACACACACACGCCAAGCCAAGAGCACTCACCCACACAGTTGAAAAAAAAAACGGTAGACATACACACATACACATACAAAATATGCTTAAGAGTGAGAGGGAGAGAGAGAGAGACTCACACATGAATGTGGCCCGAAATAACAACATTTTGGTTACAAGGTTATTACGTATATGTCATGTCAATCCAAGTTTATGTGTGTGTGAGTGTGAGTGTGGGTGTTTATATATATAAATGTATGTATGTATGTATGTATGCATGAGTGTGTATAGAAAGTACAATAGCGGCATCTGAGAGTAGAAGCAAAGAGAGTAAAGTGAGAAAGAGAAAGATGAAGGAAAGCAGGAGGAGGTTAGAAGAGTTCGGGTTATAAAAATACAAACCAACAGCCAAAAGGCAAATAAAAACAAGTAAAAAGCAAAACGCCAAAAGTCGAGGTATGTTTGTTTCTCTCCTATATATGTATGTATGTGTAAGTGTGTTAAGTGTGTGAGTGTTATTCCAAAAAAAAAAAATAAATAAAACAAACAAAAATGTATATAAATAAATTCTAAATTAAAAATAAGAACCTCAAAGGAATGTATCCAAAGCAAATAGTTTTTCTTTAAAAATCGTAACTTAATGTGACAAATAAAATTAAATTTTCCTACTATAGGATATAACCTAGGACATATGTTTGTATGTGTATCCAAACTTCATTGAAAGTTTCGTATATGAAAAGTTTTTGTGACTCAATAAAACTTTAGAGGCAAAAATTTGCTTTGAGCTAATCACATTTTTATTGCAAATGTGATTTCGGACTTTGGCCCAAAAAAGTCGTAAAATTTCAACCCATAAAAAGCAAAATCAACAAACAAAAAACGAAAATGAAAAAGAAGTAAAAATCATATTGTAACACACACGTAGGCAAACAAAGCTTAAAAAAAAGGAAAGGAAAAGGAATTTCATGTCGAAGGCTTTAGTTGCAATTATGACAAATCATCACGTCTCCAGAACATGAGAAAAGGATAGAGTGAGAAAGAAATGGGAGAATAGCTCTTGCCTGGTATTTCACTTCTACTCTTTCGTGTTTTTTTTTTTGTTTTTTTGTCTTGCCCTTTTCACGCACACAGACACACACGTGCCAAGTGTGAGTGACATTCTTAATGAAGTGCAGAGCAGAGCCTGTCTGCACTTGAGCTCAATTCTCATTCACTAATTACGCACACAAACACACACACCCACACAGATACAAGCATAGGCATTCAAATGCAGATACATTGCCAGCCCCTAAAAAGTAGGCAATGTTTTTTTTTCATTCTTTCTTCTTTGCAAAGAATTTCAATTTCGCCAGAGTGAATAAGGCAAAATAAAAAAAAAAAGTACATAAAGACCTAGAGCAGGAGTCGAGGTTTCTTTTTACAATTTATTTGTTTTGCGTGTTTAAGCAAGTAAAATGGCAAAAGCCTTCTACACTCTGCCCTCACCCTCGCATTGGATATCCTTGCTCCATCTGCTCCCCCAGTTTTTTGCAGAGTTCCCTGCTGTGTTTGACTCTAAAATGCAGCCTGCATTAGGCTTTTCTGGGGGTTGCAGAGTTCACCCTTCCATTCTTTTATGCACATTTTACTTTATTATATATGTATGTATATGGTTTGCATGTGTGTGTGATAAGTGAGTGTGTGGCTTAGGTTACTTTTGCGCCTCTGCTAATTGTGGGTATACATGGGCATGGGGTAGGAAAATGTGTGTGGTTGAAAAAAAAAACCTGGGTATAAGGCGTAATGGTGAGGGAAGCGACTTAAGGTGGGTCGGGTTCTGTCTCTGTCTGTGATTTCTTTAAGCAGCGGCCCCCATTTTCCTAAATTGATGGTCATATCAATTTGATTTCCCCCCCTGTGGTTCTGTGTGTCTGTCTGAGACACACACACACATATTGAGAGAATATAGATGGACACAAAAGGCACACACGTAATTTTATAGTTTATAGATGAAGTTTTTGTTGGTTTTGTTTGTTTGTTTTTGTTGTTGTTGTTGTTTTGCTGTTGTTAGAAATGACATTTTCGATTTGTTGTTGATCGTAACAAGAATGACGATGAAAATGATGATGATTAGGATGATTTAAATGATGATTTGAATGATGTAATGATGGTGTTGTTGTTGTTGTAATTGTTGTGCTGATGGTAATTGATGGTTGTTGGTGTTGCTGATGATTATTCTGCTGCAATTTGTTTTTGGGTTGTTTTGCTTGCTCGAACTACAATACCTTATAGTAGACATAGGCATTGTCCATAGGTTTTTGGCTTGACTGTAGGGGGGACTTGACTTTAAAATGTTAATGTTAATGCTGTTGCAGTTGTTGTTGCTGCTGCTGCTGCTGTTGTTGTTGTTGTTGCTGGCGTTGCTTTCGTTGTTGTTGGTGTTGCTATGCAAATATATTTGCAATTGCAGTTGCAGTTCGTTGTACTGAAATTTCTTTACTAGTCGCCTTTACTCCTCTTTGGCTGTGGTTTTTTTTTTCCTCTTTTATTTATGTAATTTGAGTTGGCCAAGTAGGAGAAGTGTGTGTGTGTGTGCTTATGTGTGGGTATAATGCAATAATAAACAGTTTGTCTGAGACGACTTCCTTGTTTAGTTAGTTGTTGGATGGTTGGTTAGTTGGTTGTTTGCTGCTGCTGCTGTGTTTCGTCTCGTCTCGTCTCGACTTGGCTAGACTCTATATAGGTCTCTGTGGTCGCTCTATTCTTGGTTTAATATCTTTGCTTTTTCCTGCTGCTACTTAGCTCCTCCACACCAACACTAATACAACAAACACACACACATGCTTGTCGTTAAATGTATGTATGTACATTAACGTTTATAGGCAAACACATAGATATATAGACAGATAGATAGATAGAGAGAGAATTTCGTTGTTGTTGTTGTTTCCTAGATAATGTTTCCAAATGCTAAAGAAGATTCCTTTTTCTTTCTTTTTTTTTTTGTTCGTTTTCTTTCTGCTTAAGTCAAATTATTGATTTTATGCTGCAGAGAAGGTTGGCTGCTGGCTGACTGCTGGCTGGCTGCTGGTTTCCTCTACGTTTTGCCTCCTTTTTGGCTTTCTAGCGGTTTGCTTTTATTTTTATTTTTTTTTTTGCTAGGGGAATTATTATTTTCTACTTTAATTTGTTGTTGTTTAATATATATATTTTTTTTTATACACACACACACATTCACATTGGGAGCAATGGAAAAAGGCACACAATTTGATGGCAAATGCTCGACTCGTGCGTATTTAGCTACATTCTCGAGTTGTTTCGAACCGATTTCATTTTTGAATAGAACTCGCGCTTAATTTGCTTATTTCTTTCTTTTTCTTTTATATTCTTCAATTCACTGAAACATTTTCATATTTTATTATTTTCAATTTTGTATTCTCATTTGACATTTGCCACACTTTCTCTTTTTTTTGGCTTTTTTTTTTTTGGCGTACGCCTTGCGCTTTTTCTTTTCTTTTTTTTATATTATTTTTCTTTTTCTTGTTGGCGTTGCGACCTCGTCCGTGCCTCGTGTTCGTTGGCTCAAAACGTTGCGTATACAACTGTCTGCTCCTAGCGAGCTTTTGCGCCCACGAGGCCATTGAGCAACACACACACACACACACGCACACACACCCCTACATGGTTAGTTGATAAAAGGAAGGGGGTGGAGAAAGCTTAAATTGAGCGAAAGCTTACTGCCGTTTTATGCTCAAAGCCGAAAAGCTTTGGCATTCTTGTTGTTGTTTCCATTATTGATTTGGTCACAAAAGTACTCGCTACTCGTTAGTTTTTACTCGCTATGTCACAACATTATTATCCTTGCAGCTGCTGCTGCTGCGGTTGCGGCTGCTGCATTTGATGTACCGTTGCATGCGCATGACTTGAATGCAGCTGATGACGGACACAACGGGTGGCCGGTCCCTCCAACTTGCAAGCAAATCAATTCAATTTCTCTCTCTATGTGTGTGTGTATCGTCGCCCACAGATGTAGGCAACACTTTGCATATATTTTGTTCCCATTTTGATGACATTCCAATTATTATGCTAAGTAGGTAGGAGCACACATTCCACACTCCGTTTTCTTTCCTTCTTTTTTCAAATTGAAATTGCAATTTGAATTTCAAATGGACTGGAAATCGATAAATCAATTGCCCAATGGTCATCATCATCATCATCTCACCATCAGTAGCAGCAGCAGCATTCTCTTTCATTCTGTGAATGAATATGATAATAAAAGCTGGAATGGAAGCTGTGGCCAGGCCGTTTTGCTTTTGTGGGTCACCCAATTGCCATCACTTTGTTCGCTTAATTGTTTTCATTTCATTTCATTTTGCTCTTTACTCTCTAAATAAACGAAATTCCATCAGCAGACATTCTCTACCAGCATCAGCATCAGCATCGCTATCGCCATCACCATCATCAACTGGCTCCTGACTCCTTGCTTTTGTGTAATTGCATTGCGTTTGTTCGTTGGACGGGACACACGGCAATTTGCTTGACAAACTTGGCACAGTAAACGTTGAACGTGTTTCATGTTCGTGGTGTGTGGTGTGTGTGTTTGTCTGTGGTTCTCTTTGCTCGCCAACAAAATGAATTTTGCGGCAGGCCGCGTAATTATTTTATGCCCTTGCAAAAACAATGAGCGCAACCCACACACTCACATGCACCCACATATACACACAAGGACTAGGCTAGAACTAACTAAACCATAAATCAAGAGTTGAGTCCAGCACCATAATAACGAGCTCATTCCCCTGATTATTTATGCCTGTATCTACATCCATACATACGGCAAAAGGCAAACAGTGGCGAATTGAGGCAAACACAATCAGAATAATTAATATATATCTGCATTTATGGTTTCAAAATGCCTTTACTATATGTGAGAAAGATGACACAGTTACTCAAAGATTGACCTGGTGATAAGCTTGAACTGATTTTTATTGTGTAAAAGTTTTCAAAGAGCTAACCCGAAACTTTTGGTAGAAGCCTTTTTGGCAACTAAATTCCGCTCCTGTATTATGTGCTAATCCTTTTCTGGGGTAGTCTCCGCCTTTGGTCTAGCAGCTCAACTCCCTTATGCTTTTCTCTCAACACAGTTTTGCATGCTAATTAAAATTCAGCTAGTATTGCCGCCGTTTTGCATAGTTTGTAAATTGCTTGACAGGATTAAACAACAACATGAATCTTTGAATATGTATTTATGGCTGATGTTGATGATGATAGTGCAGCAAAATTGAAGCTAAGCTGAGCTGGTCATCATCATCATCAACATCGTCCTCATCCTCATAGTTGGCTAAGAGGTCAGGTCATGTATGGGGGCATAGTTTTGGCTTGCCTAAGTCTTACACACGAATGAACTTTTCGTTTTTATCCCACCCAACACACACACACACACAACCATCTCAAGCGGATAAATGGTGAGCAGGAGATGGGAGGACGGGGTTCTCTATATACAGTTTTAGGCTCAGTAAGAAGACTCACTCACCCTTACCCCCTGCTCCTCCTGAGCGTATTTCTTGATTTCACGCTCCAAATCAAGCTGTTGTTGTTGTTGTTGTCGTTGTCGTTGTTGCCAAAGAAGTGAGAAGGTTTTTGTTTAGGTTTAGTTTTTACGACACTCGAGAGATATGCCAGACAAATTCTACACAAGTGTGTGAGTGACTACAACTACTACTCTTACAATATATTTCTTTGTATAAGTGCGTGTGTGTCTGCGTGTGTGTGTGTGTGTGTGAGTATGTGTATAGAGGGCAAATGTAAGCCAAATTCTTATAGAATCCAAGCAGACAAACTGGCGTCAGTTAAATGGCCACAAGCTAAATATATTCATAAAAGAAAATTTACCACCAACTTTACATAAATTGAGAAAAATGAGCCAATGCGTAAGGCCAAAAAGTTATATAAGCAAATAGGATCAAGGCAAAATATATATCGATGGTTTTTTTTTTTTCATCTACTTATGACTGCATATAATCGCAACTCATGTTGAGTTTAATTGCATTGAAAGTTTGATTTTTTTGTTGTTTTTTTTTTTTGTAGCTGCTCCACAAAACACATGTGCCAAATCGGAAATGTAAAACGCACTGACCTCGAAACGTTTTGCCGGCAATCGCCTAACACACACACACACACACTCAAACACACGATAGCCCCATTCCCTGCCAACACTTTGCCGTTAGCTAACACCAATTGGTGATTGCTCGCTTGCCATGCCAGGCTAACGCGGCGTATACGCAACAACTTTTAATTGCTGGGCACAAAAAACAACAGCAACAACGAAAAAAAAAACAAGAAAAGAGGCAAAATGAAAGAAAAAAGCGAAATTTGTTTGCTTCGTTTATTTTTTTTCTGTTCTCTGACGTTTTTTAATTACTACAGTCTATATGACCACGCCCATGCAACGCAACTTGTACGCCCATTTGTTTGCGACAAATTAATTGGAAATGTCCAGCCAATTGCCGTTTCAATAGTTTTTAATTTTTCTACTAGGAATTTATTTTTTGCTGGCATTCGATCGCGAAAACTGGCACCGACAAAGTGAAATCGAATGAAATGAAATGCATGGAAATTGCCAAATGGGCAACAAGCCAAATCAAAAATCAAGTCAAGTGAATTTTTTTTGGGATAGATGGCCCGTAGAGCATCTTAATACCCTATAATCTGCATTTGGGGTACAAAATGTTAGCCTTGAATATACATACACATACATATTTCGCCTGGGAGTTACATTTTCTAGTTAACGTTGAAGGTCCTTCCTGCAGAGGAAGAAGCAGGGGACACATTGATTTAGCATCCGCAAAAAGAGAAAAAAAGAACACAATTTTTCACATATACAATGCAGATTTTGTGGGCCCAAGTTTTTTGCCTTCTTTTCTTTTTGTGGGGTTTTTTTGTTTTCTGTTACTAAAAAAAGCTACGGCATATCCTTAAATGTAATTTGGGTATCAAGGTTATTTATATGCCCGCCCAATGGGCATTTCCGTTTTTGTATTATGCTCCAACGCCTTTTGTTGTCATTGTTTGTTTGCCTCTATCTATGTACGAGTGTTTGTGTGTGTGTGTGCGTATGTTTGGACTTAATATTATGTATACGCAATGTGAGCCAGTAGGCGAGTGGGCGAGTATTCTCGTAATTACAGACCAAGAGAGAAGAAAAAAAAAACGAAAAGGGGAATAAATATGAACGCAGAGAGAATGGGATAGAACGATAGGTTGACAGAGAAATAGAGTTTAGTATCAGTAATAAGTAGTTTGCTTGTTTGTTATTTTGTTTTCCTTGTTGTCCTTGGGGACAATGCAGTTTGCCACCCAGCTTGGACGCTGCCACTATGTTAAATTGATTTCCCTGGTGAGTAGAAGGGGGGGACGCCCAATGGCTGCCCTTTTTGTTGTTTGTCCCCCCAGCCCAACAGTCCCTCCTGCCGGTTTTAAGTGCTCAATAAAGACACAACCAAACATGGAATCTGATACTGTTTGCTGTTTTCCTTTTGCCAGGGCGATAAATAAGAAATGTGCAACGCAAAATGGCTGGCAAAAATGCATTTTTCTCGTCACAAAAATGTTGCTTAAGTAGGACAAAATGGTTCGTAAAAAAGGAACAGAGAACGACTGAGAAAAATGGATGGATGGTTTTTGTATGAAGTGGAATGGGAATGGGCACCAAAAAAGTATGCAACACATTATTGAGTTTTATTGCTTGGCCCATATTGAGTTTTGAAAAATGAAGGGAAGATGAAGTAAATGATGACTAAGCTATTGTGACAGGCTATATATATGTATGTGTGTGAGTGTGTAGTACTTTATGTTAATTTGTATGCCTCCGTTTTTTTTTTCATAGCTTTCATAGCTGCCTCTGCTCTCATTTTTTGTACAACAAAAGAGTAGACAAAAAATAAAACGAAAAATTGAAAAAGAGTTGCAAATTAATTAAACAAGGCAAAACTAATGGAACATGTCAAGCATGTATTGTAAGAAAGTATGTGTATATATACTTATATGTGTGTGTGTGTGAATAAATGAAAATTGTTGTATCTACCATCTATGAGAAAAAATAGAGAATAGCTAAAGTTTGCAATAAAGTTTGGAAAAATAAAAGTACAGAACAAACAAACCTCTAGACGCTACTTTAAAACTTTCAAAATGTATGTTAATGTGTGTGTATATATATATAAGATATAAATCTATATACATATATATATATTATATATTTATATAGATATAGATCTGTGTAAATGTAACAAGTTTTAGGTGTTTGTCGTGTATTGTTATTCAAAACTGAAGAAATGTTTAGTAATTTAATAATATATAGTTGTTAAAAGTATTTTTCTGTGGTGGGTAAAGTGTAGAAAGAAAAAGGAGAGATAGAGAGAAAGTGTGAGAGAAAGAGAAGGGGTAAAAAAGAAGGCTGTAAACCTTTTCTTATTCTCTCTTTCTCTCCTTTATCTTTGGCGAAGTGAACGAAATCATTCTCTAGAGCAATTTTCATTTTTCATTGTTGTTGTCGTACGAAATTATTTATAGAAATAGATAGTTTGAGATAGACAGATATATATACATGTATATATTTTGTATATATATATATATATACATATGTATATAGGAAAGAGATAGAGAAAGAGCCAGAGAGAGCTCTTTGAATTAGGTTCTTTTATTTGTCACATGAATCTTACCTGTTTCTGTGCCATTGCCTGCATTTGCTGGAACATTTGACGCTCCTCCTCTTTGCCTAAAGTAAATTAAAAGGTATAAACCAATTGAAGGGATTCATGGGTTAGTTTTGTCTTCGGTTGGAACTTACCCATGCCCTTGGCTTGCAGCATTTCCAGTAACTTTTTAATACTCTCATCACGTGCTATTAGTGTTTGTTTTTGTGTCTCTACACGGCATTCCAGATCCTTGATCGTTTCGCGCAATATACTAATCTCACGCTGCAAATGATCATTCTCTGCATAGATGGCCTCCATTTGTTGTTGCATTTCCAAATTGGGTTGACGCATACGCAAACGCAGCTCCTCTTCCAGTTGACGCACCAACATGGCTTGTTTCTAAAAGGACAACCCACAAGATTCAATTAAGGCTCTCTTGATTTTACGAAGTGATTCTTACCTGATTCTCTGTGCTAAGCAGCTTCAATTGATCATTGATTAAACTATATTTGGCGCTCTCCTCCTTACGCAAAGCTCTTTCTTTTTTCAACTCTGGCGACCAGAAGGTCTTAATGCTATGCATGGAACTGCCCAGTTTTTGATTTGTCAGCTCTAGCTCACGCTTTAGATTACCCAATTCACGTTGCAGATCTGTATTCTGATGCTGCAAATCCCCCAAATAGGCCCGATCCGATGTCGGGCCCATGCCCGTATTATAGCCACCCAAGGCACTGGGACTCTGACGTGCTGATCTGCCATATAGCTCATCTTCTAGATAAAGTCCACGTTCCAGCGAACGATCTCTGGAACGATCGCGTGGCTCTCGTATGGGTATAAATTCACGATCATGTGGATCAACCAGACCACCGCGATCCAATGACTGATAGCGGGTTCCTACAGTAATTAAGAATTATTTGAAGCATTGTGATTTGTGTGGGATTTTTAGTTTGATTTTACTTGGATAGTCCATGGCATGTGACATCGGTGGTCTGCTGGCACTTCGACTGCGATGGTGTCCCGCTCCGGCGGGACTTGTTGGCTCATCCATGTCGCGGTAGTATGGACTGCCCATTGCTGAAAATGCACATCGAGCAAGCGAGAAAGAAACAGAGACAGAGATTCATGATGATGATCAAATGAGGATGAAGGGGGGAGATTTTCGTTATGTTTCTTGTTTTTGTTGGTGTTTTTTTGGATTCGGTTTTTGGGCTTTTTTCTTTTGCTTTCTTCAACTAAATAAACTGAACACTAAAATAGCTCGGCTAGTGGAGTGCCTTTGCTTGTTGGTTAGTGGTAAAAAACAAAAAAAAAAAAACAAAATAAAACCAGAAAAAAAAAGAAAAATGAAACAAAATCAACGAAACAAGGAGAAATGTTTGTCGTGTTGGCCTTTCGCCCACTCATTTTTACCCGGTTACTTGGTTTTTTTTTTTTTTGCATAAAAGGCTCATAAACTAGCTAACATTGTGCGGTTCTGACTGTACTTCGGTGGACTCATATTTCAGGTGCCTGCGGTTATTACCCACCCACCCACTAGCCACTCGTCCACCCATCGACGACTCCCTACTCAACTCCTACCAACTTATTCAGTCTTTCTGTCCCTCTTTCTCACTTTTAGGTGAAACTTAATTTGTGGCTGCTGCTTTTACTACTAGAACCTACGTTTCGTTGTTGTAGTGTTGTCCTTTTATGTTCTATTTTAATTTTCACCTGACAAAGTTAGACAAAATGCTAATTAGCTAACGGTCCACGTCGGGGTCACCAACAGCGTATGACTATCTAAATAATTGAGTTTTGTTAAACGTCGCCTTAAACTAGTGACTTTCTAGTGATGAGTTAGTAGTAGCTCTAACCATAATTGTAATCCAGTTTGAGGCTTTGATTTTGTCAGCGTTGCTTCAGCAAAATTCAGTTAAATGGATTTAACCAGTTTCTCTCTCTCTTATCCTTCGACTTGTCTTTCTTCTGCTATCCTCGACGTCTATGTGTGGGGGTTTGTGTATGTGTCTGGCTCAGCTGTGAGCCATGGTTTTCTCTTTTAGCCTTTATCTAATGCAATTTGCCAAGTTTGCCTCTTACAGCTGCTCGATGATTTGATAAAGTTAATACAAAATTCAATTTCATAAGGAAAGTTGTAATTCCAATTTCAATTTCAATCGCATATGTGTGTGGGTGTGGGTGTTTTGAGTGTGTGTGTGTGTGTTGGTTGTGTGTGAGTGGATTTTGGTTTCATCAAATCAAAATGAAAATATTGTTTTAAATTTTCATTGTTTATTTTGCAGATGAATAAAGCGTTTGAAACGAAAAATTTGGAAAATAAATATAAAAGTTTTTTTTTGATTTTTTTTTTTTCGAATGTACCATGCGCATGCGTGTGATGTTAGGACAGAAATATAATGGTTTTTTAGTTAAAAAGATTTTTGCATTAGTTTAATTAATAAGTTAATACTACAAATATATATATAGTACAAATAATAATTCATATTCTAGTCATATACTTAGAAATAGTGAGGTGATTCGGAGAGAGATAAATAGATAGCGAGATGAATTTTGATATGATAAAAATTTTGAAAAATTTTTTTTGGTTTTGTTAGTAGAGAAACACAGAAAAAAAGGATAAAGAGATTTTTGTTCTTTGCCAATTGACCAAATTTGAAAAACAAATTAATTAACTTAATGGAAATAAAATTGAGTTAAATTCTTTGCCAAATTTCTAAGCACAAACGTGGTTCGACTTGATTTTGGTGCTAAAAACTACGTTTGTGCCTTTTTTTTTGTTTGCTTTTGTGGCTTTATCTAAATGGAGTGGGGGAGATGGGTATAGGACTTTTTCTTAATGTGCAATGGTTTTTATTGTTGTTAAGTGTTGTTCACCTAAAGGACTTCCGCGTGGGGCGCCGTAATCCCTGGATGGTGAACGATCGACAGTTGGCAATTCCTGCAGTCGCCGCACACGACCCGGACTGCGGACACCAGAGCTATTCACTGGATTATAATCGTCGCGTGACATAATCCGCGGCTGATCCGCGGCATGCACACAACACCGTTTGCTATCCTTGGTCCTTGGATATTGCTAGACGTTGGGTTCGAGTGTCCTCTTTATGTATATCTATTTCGGTTTTTTTCTGCTTAAATGCAACGTTTGATTATGATCTTGTCTGGTTAACTTTTTGAATCCTTTAGCTTTTGCTTTCACTTTGATATGCAGAGTTAAGGTTTGGTAAAATTAAATTCTTTATTGTTGTTCTTGTTGTTGTTATCCTTATGTGTTGCTTGCTGTTGCATCTGCAAGTGTAAGAAAGAATGAAGAGAAAGAGAACAAAGAAAAAAACATAAAGGATGTAAAAACCAACTTACATACATAATATAAAAGCCATAATAATAGTCATAGTATACATATTATGATTATCAACATTATTACTCATCATATTCTATACTACGCATACGCCCCGTATTCATTCTACTGAAAGCCAAGGTTTTTGCCGCCCTTCCTTTCCTCTTCTCGCTCTCTGGCACTCTCTATCTATCTGTCTCTCTGACTAAGCTTGGCCGGGCTTTTTGCATTTAAATTGGCTTAAGCAAAGAAAAAAACAGGGCATGAAAAAAACTTGCATATCCTTAACCTTTTTACCCAAATCTCAGCCAGGAAATTGCTCTCCCACTCGCGCACTCAAAAGCTGTAAGCGCATAAACAAACAGCATAAAGTAAATCATAAAATAAAAAGAAAACCTAGGCAAAATGAGGAAAACCCACACAAATACATACTCACATTCGGAGGATTGCATTATGACAGTTGTAGGAGCAGCAGCAGCAGGTAGCTGGGATCTGTGTCTATGCAAATGCCTTCCTATTTAGTTGCCAACAAATCGCATGCAAATTGCCACTCAAGTCAGACACTCAAACACAAACGCAAAAAAAAAAAAAAGAAAGGAGTCAACTAGGATAAAATGACATACATAGAAATGCATAATATATATACACTTTGTGGCTTATGCCGGCAAAAGTTGTTAGATATTTTCCCCCATTTTCTGTTTTTTTTTTGCTCTAACTAAATTGTTCACTATTTATGTAGTAGCCTCTGTCTTTTTTTTTTGTTGAATGGAAAGCCAAATGAATATCCTCAGTATGCCGCAAGACCAGACAAATATTTACTTCTCACTGCTTTTTGTCCCCTTTAGTCCTTGTCCCTTTAACACTTTCCTCTCCCTGGGGTGTCGGCAAGACACTGCCATCAAGATGAGGTCAGGATATCTATATATATATACTTCGTGCTCGAACTATATCAGGGCAATGGATTCGATTACATTGCGGCATGCCATTAGGGAGAATGGGAACGAATGGCATAGAGGCAAAATGCACTTTGCTTCAACAAACAACCAAACACACTATAAAAATTGCATACTTTTAGGAGGAATGGGAGACCGGAAGAGCCAAAAGAGCTAGATGACGATGACGAAATCGCACACAATTCTCTCTCTATGTGTGTGTGTGTGTGTGTGTAGTGTCTGCTGTGCTTGCGGCATTACTTTTGGGGCAGTCTTATCAGAGTGAGTATTGTGAGTTATCTGTCCAGGCCCAACACCAACCAATCTAACCCACCCACTAATACCCTTCCTACAGCCCGCCCCAAAACAAACATGTTGAATTTGTAACCAAAGAGATAAAGTAAGAGCAGCGCAGTCAAAGAAAGAGAGAGAGAGCAAATGTACGTTCTAGAGTGATTTAGTAAGAGATTTAGTGAGAGTTTATTCTGTGGTTAGGAGGCTATGGAAATACACCACACAGAGCACAGCATATTGAGTCTCTGGTTGAGCTCTGCGCAAATGCCAAGCTTAAACTCTTCCCTTGGCATAACTTGCCCCACCACCACCCCCCACCTCTCTGGGTGTCCATCTATAGCGTCATCAGCGTAAAACATTCTTTATGCCGATATTTTTTTTTTATTTTTTCTTGTACTATACATTGTTAGCATTGGCGGCGTTTTATCTGCTTTTGTTTTTTGTTATATTTTCTTCTTCTTTACGCCTTATGCGAGCTCATGTTAAATAAGGTTAAAATTTGAAATCAATAAAAAATTATTCAAGAAAACTAAAATTAGAATGCAAAGAAAGAAATCGTCCCGTCCCAGCCCTATTTCTCAACTCTACATTCCATGAATAACTCAAATATTATTGGCACGCAAAGTTGAGCAAGTAAATGGGAGGCCGGCCCCGAAAGAAGATAGAAGAGAATGAGGAAGTAAGGAAAGGAAGTTGAAGGCATAAAAGTAGGTGGCAAATTGACAAATCATGCGAGCATTTCAATATCATTACTACCAAACCACCCATCCAATCGAATAGATGGGTGTTTAGCCTTGCCTGTATACATATATATAATTATACAAGTTCGTTTCTCATTTGGCTTTTCAATATTTTTTCAGTTTTTCCTTTTTTGATTGGCATACAAATAAATTGAAAAAGAAAACAAGAAATTCAATTTCCTATTCTATCTAGGGCGGCGATATCTCAGTTAACTAACTAATTTACACACACACACACACACACACACTAAACTCTAGACTAGTTTATGAAGCGAAGGGAACTATGTTTAAAATGGTAAATGAAATCACATACTTAGAAATGAAAGCATAAAAAAGGAGAGATAGAGAGAGAGAAAACAAATTAAAACTTTGGTCGCTTGACTATTATTAATGATGTGTGAGGAATGAAAGGTTACACAATAATAATACAGATCACATTATATATATAGGATACATACAAGACATATGCAGAAATCAATAGAGAAAGTCAAGAGTTTATAGTGTTGTGTGTGTGTAGGTGTGTGGGTGTGGGTGTGGGTGTTATGTTTTTAAACTTAATTTTAGAGTTAAAAATAAATATATATATTTTTTTGAAATATTTTAATATTAGTTTATGCTTACCCGCTTTGCTTAGACGATGAATTTTGAATGATTTTGTTTTTGAAAGTTGGATGAAAAAAAATTTGTATATCCAATTGCAAGTTGCAGTGGCTGTTGCTGCTTCCACTCACTACTACAACACTAGTATTACTTCACACAGACACACACACACGCACTCTCTCAACACACACACACTCAGTCAGTCAGTTTTGGGGATCACAGTGTGGCTTATGGCTATTAGTGTGTGTGTGAGCATAATTTGTTGCTGCAGTTGTTATCAGGCGTCGTCGTTGGCGTCGGCGTTGTTGGCTCAATGTGCATTTCCGGTTTCCGGTTTCTTAGGCCAACGAATAAAAAAAAACACAAATAACACAACGGATATAAACGACAACAAAACAAGTATTAATATGTATGTATGTGTCTACCTCCTGTTGCTATTACGATTATACGAGGACAGCTTCTTGTTTTAGCTTTATTGCACTTTTTGTTAACATTTAGCTAGTTAGTTGAATTTAGTTTAGTTGTTAGCTGTGGTAAGTAAGTTGCTTGTTGCTTATGGTTTAGTTAGTTAGTTGGTTAATTAGTTTTGCTTCTCTTTCTTGTTGTTGCTGTTGCTGGTTGTAATTTTAAATGGATTTGGGCTGCAAATGAATAAAATTAGTTGGTTTACCCGTCAAGTTAATCGCTTATTAAGTATGTACATAAAATTGTGTGAAAAACTTTTGTTAAATTAATTAAAGCATAAGCATGAGTTATTGTTGTTGTTGTTGTTGTTGTTGATTTTGTTGTATTGTTGTTGCTTGAGTGGTTCGTGCCCAACGAGAATTTTGCTACCGAAAAGCCACTGACACACATTCTAGGCACACACACACACACACACACTCACGCACTCCGAGTGAAGTCATTGGAGTTGAAGAGGTATTTTTTTTCTCTCTCTCTTTCTCTGTTCTTTGTTGTTTCACGGAGTTTCAGAGTTCTGAACGGAGTAGCTACGCACGAGAGGTACCGTTGGCTGCTGTTGGTTGTTGCCTCGACATATTGAGCCGATGTAACAAACGATGGGAACGAACCGCTAACGAAGCTAACGATACAAACAGCAGAAGGAGGAGGAGGAGGAGGCGTTAAATGATGAGCAGACGAGAGGCAACTGTGCCGGAGGTGGCAGTGGCAACATTATGTTGGCTCTCTTTACCCACTCTCTCATACACACCCACACCCGCACACACACACACACACACACATTTGCCATCAGTGTTGCCTATACCTTCCTTCCTCTTTTCTCTTTCATAGGTTCTGTTATAAATACAGCTTAATGTCTCTCTGTGTGCGTGTGTGCCTGCGTATGTGTCTATAAGTGTGTGTGTGTGTGTGTGTAGATATCTTTGCTTGGCTTATATGTAGGTTGAAGCAATTTATAATAATTTTTTCACCAATCGATATGCCCCACTGAATGTTGTTGGGCCCTCGACTCCTTTGGCTACTCTCCCTCTCTCTGCTTCTCTTTTACTTTATGACTACATACACACACACACACACACATATATACTCCGAGGACCCATTTGGGGTTTGATTGATAGTATTCCTAGCATATATATATAACGTATAAGTTCTACTCAATCACACAATTATTTTATTTAGATTGCTTCACAAAACGAAAGGCACTTTTTGCACAAATTTCTTTTCTTTTTTTTATCGGATGGGCGCTATTTTTGCAAGGATTTTTTGCTTTTATTTTTTCATTTGGTTTTTTTTTTGCAGGAAATCACTTTTCTGTATCCAGGGGAGCAGCCGCCTCTAGCGCAATTTTGCTGCTTCACACGCATATATACACACACACACACTCACACTCACAGACACAGACACTGAAACTCACACTTACACTCATACCACTCTCCAACTCCCAGCATACATATTGAATTTTTCTTTCATTTCTTTTCATTTTTCCATACAATTTTTCTCATTTTGATTAAAACTTTCAGTTATAACTTATTGAAATTGCCTTTTTTTCAATAGATAAATGTATACTAGATGACTGAGTGCGTAAGTGTATGTGTGAATTGGTGTTTGTGTGTGTGTGTGTGTGTATTAGTGTGTGGCTATGAGTAAATTCGTTTGTGTGTGTATGTGTAGATTCTAACCCAAAAAATTTTTGTTGTGCGGCAGCTGGTGGGGGGAAGGCCCGTGTGTTATATATCCGGCAAATGCCGTTGTCCAACTAACTACCCTCAAAGAACTGAGCGCCGCTTGTTCGTAACAGTTGCTGTTATAGTCCCGTTATTCCGTTTAGTGTGGTGAATAACAACATGGCACAGAACTCTAGCCAAAATAGTAAAAAAGAGAAACCAATGAGATAGAGTGCGAGTGCGTATTACTCTCTCTCTCACTCAGTTGGGAAGAGAGCTAACGATTTCAATCAATGAATTTTGTGTAGAGCGCATGGCGCGTGTCATTTCTGTAGTGGCATGCGGCTTCAAAATTCCACTATATTGCCGAAAAAGCAAACAAAAAAAATAAAAAAAGAAAATGAGAAAAAAAAAAACATAAATGCACAATTTGTTACGTTGGTTGATTTACCATTATTGGTCCTACCCAATTTCTTGGAAAGTAAGTTGGCAGTTCTTGGCGCCAAGCAAATTTTAAATTTTCAATGCCCGTAGAAGTATGCTATGTTTTTCCCACTTATGCCAATTATTTTGTTTTGAAGTAATTATTATTTAGATTCTTGGCGAATTATTAGCGACAATTTCGTTCCCGAAATTACCAAAATTAAAAGTGTTAAAAGAGTCTATCGAAATTAGCCCCACCCCTCTGCATTATAGTTAAAAAAAATTTAATTAATTTATAGTTCGACTTATTAAGCTAAAGTCATCAAGAAAATATAAAAATTTCATTCTTAGATCTGAAGAATTTGTCAAAATTGTTTTATTTATTTTCATTTTTTATTTGTATAAATCATAAATGGACAATTTGTAAATATTTTGAAGGGTAGGTGAAATCAACTGCTCATCTTTTTATGTTCTCTGCGAGAAAGATATAGAATATGGTGGAAGGACAGTTATTCATCAACAATTCGATGTTAATATAGATTTAACAGAAATTAGACTAAGTATCGTAATGGATGGCAAATAGTGGGCTCGATAAGTTGAATCGCATCACTAATTCCCGAAACTATGAACTATATGTAAGTGTAGATTTTGGGAGAACTCGACAGGACAGATGAGGATAAATTGAAATTTGAAAGAGGTCGATTATATTAAACTAGTTCTGAGGTGCATAAGTTAAAAGTTATCAATGATATCGATGACAAGCAATCGATATCACAGAAAGAGTGAGTTCAAAGAAGTCATGACGACTAGGTGTGTGTTCCTCGTAGCTGCTCCAGTAAAAAAGAAAAGGCTATGTTAATTTAATTATTAAGTGGCAATTGTATACTTAAGTCATTAACGATATTCAATAAAACTGTTTTTGATTATTAAGTGAACCGAAACCGATCATTTATTAAGTCGGACGAATCGCTCTGCGCTAAAATTAAATTATAAATTAATTAATTTACTATTTAACTAAAGCTGAAGAATAAAAAGTGGCATAAAAATCTTGGGACATTTTAAAGAAAATCTAATTTATACCTATTACGAATTCTTCCGTAATCCTTAAACAAGTGTATTTTGGTTTGTTCTTCCGAAAAACATGAAAACAAAAACATAAATTAAATTTTATTTCGACTTTTTAACAAATTTTTGGTTTAAATGGTTTTTGTTATTTTTTGGTAAATGTTTTTAGTCATCAAGCTGGTCGACCCGGGATCCTTCTTCTATCTAATTGTAAGATTTCCTCTCTTCCTGTCAGACACAGTCCAACGAAAAGAGCGAAAAGTACTACGAAGTTCATTGTGACAGATAAAACAACAATAAACAAAATATTTTTCCTTATATAGGAAAAAACTTGGAACTCTAACAAGTGAAACGAATTTCAAAAATTATCTTAACAACTGCAACAAATCGGTATAGTAAAGGTTTAATTATTTGATATTGAAGAATGCGGATGTCAATAAAATTGCTTCGCGTTTTTCCAATAATATTGAGAACTAACTATTTTTATGTAATCGATAATAAAGACCACAACGATGTTTAAAATGAATCTTAAAATGCTTTAAATACTTCGGATAGATTGATATATCCTTGCCTTGCGATTAAAAGATAAGTTGCTTGTATATATTTTTGATAAGCACCAAGAGCTGAGTCGTTATAGCCATTTCTATCCGAACATGGCCGGTAAAGGCTGACTTAAATATACCAAAACTCCAAACAATGCAGTTTCGATTTATCTTTATAGCATAAATGGTTAACAAGAACACCCTTCAATTAAAACAAAACGAAAAATTATTCCATTTAAATGAATTCAGATGAAATAAACCTCACTGTAGCAATTATGTTTCTAATATTTGTTTTAACTTGTATTCACCTTTCACCTTTACTTTTATTCTTTACAAAACTCTTGAATAGCCTATTCAATTGACGATTATCTAATGTTAACAAAACAAACTCTTTAATTGTTTTATCTTTATGTATTAAAATGCATTTGCACTAGATTTTTTAGTCCACAAGTTGATTCAAAGAAGGTAGCCCCAATGACTGAACCATGGGTGCCGCTTGGCTTACTCCAAAAAATAAAGCAAAAATCAATTCAAAATACATCTTGATAAATTTCAATACAATATCTAAAATTGTGCTTTATATAGAATGTCTTTTCTATCTCTGATAAGTGAAACCAATTAGCGTAAAAAAGATAATCAGCTTTAACAAATCGGTAACGAAAATTAGACTAAAATATTTTAATCTTTTTTTATTTCTGCATTTATCTTGGTAATAAGAAAATTTGGTATGATTTCGTATATATTTCCGATATTTGAGCTGTTTGTTTATGCATATTAGACTTAAATGTAAAAATTTCTTTTGTTAATCTAAAATCCATCCTTAAGAAAATATTGGAAATATGAAAAAAGTATATAGCAAGAAATAATTCAGATATGATTTGATATTATTAAAACACATTTCTTTTGATTGTCAATTGCAGTTTTTATTTACATAATTTTTTTTAAGTTTTTACATAATTTCGTATGCACTTGGCTTGGTAGGACGAGCTTGGCTTAAACCTAGGAAAAGCCCAGCAAATACGGCAAAAACTACTAAAAAGTTCATCTTGTTAGATTCATAAACAGCATTTGAAATTGAGTTTTATATATAGAAGTTTATAACTGTTACTAATTTGTATAACTAATTAGCGTAAGATATTTTAATTAATTTGTTTATCTGAAAGAATGGATTGCGGAAATTACTTTACACTTTAAACAAAATGCACTTGTCTTGTGTGAGTAAACATGGCCGATAAGCTTACAATTAGATATAGAAGAGACGACCCAGAGGACTCTTGATTGATAAACAATTTACTAGTTCTTTTATTTAAGTTCTTTATTAATTGAATTTGTCCAACGCAGGCCAAACAACCCATCCAGGAGCAGCTTGGCTAATATCCAGGCAAAGTGTAGCGAATTGAGAAACAAATATTAAAAAGTTAATTTTGCAATAATTGTGTGGAAATTCTTACATCTCACTTTATATAGGAAGACATTTCTCTTGCTACGACTTTACCCAATCGAGAGAATACAAATATACTCTCTATATGTTATTTACAGTTGAAATATCCACCTTTACTGAAATAACTATGTATTTTGGATAAGGACGATAGCAACATCTCTAAAGAATAAAATTCCAATCTACAATGACAACATGACACCAGACAAATGTACTAAGAATCAGCTTAAAAAACAAATAAATACGCAAACTTAAACACTAAACCATTTTTAATTTAATATTTGATATTTTAAAGAAATTACGTTATTAAATTTTGGTTATTAAATATTGATCTGGCTAAATTTCTAAACGATTTCAAAAAGTTGTATCTCAATTTAATCACATTTTGGAATTTTTCTTTTGATTTCGTTTCTCCAACTCATTAGCTCTAAGTCTACTTGATAATATAACACCAAGAAGACTACTAAGATGGCATATATTAGATCTTCCAAATAGAACTTAACTTTTGTTTTACATATGTATAAGCATTTAACATTTGTATAAATACTTAAGTAAATTAAACATCTCTACAACATAGAGTTTATATATAATGATTGACTCAGTTGAGCCGACTACTCCTGTTATGTTTAATGTATCTTCAAATTTACTTATTGTATAAGGACAGTATGTAAATAAAAAAACATATATATTTCATTTTATATTTCTGCTTTATCTCGTTGTTTAAAACACAAAATGAAAATCTACTTTAGTAACGATGTGTTAAACTTTTTTCTTTAATTTATATGCAAATGTATTTTGTAACAAAAATCTTATAAAAATAAATTTATAAATTGTTTTAACAAGTAACACCAAAATAAACTACCTTCATATACTTTAAGTTGGCTTTACTTGTTAGACTTCTGGTCTGACAGTATCACATTTTAAAATTTGTAAATGGCAAGCATCTGTTTATATATGTATGTGATCCATGACAAGGATCAATCACTCAACATAATTTCCAGATTCTTTTGTTTCTTCCACACACGATATTCAATGAGGCCGTAGCTGGAGAGAGAAACAAGTTGTTAATCTCAATGGCATTGCTTGGGAATCAAATCAAAAACTTACCCAACACAACCAACCAGCATGACACACATTAAGATTACCTAGAAGTAAATATTGAAACAATCAAAAATTAAACAAAATTCAATAAATAAAAAATATAAATTAAAATATTACCAGCTTTGAAGAAGTACAAAGCTGCGCACTGATGATATAGCCAATAACGGAACCAGAACTTTCCCACAGCCTAAAGTTAGAATAGGCAGCTATCAAATGGTTGGGGAATAGGATACCATAAAAAGCTTTAAATGGAAAAGGATATTTAGAGGAAATTTAAGGGATTGTTTATCAGTCTTACCATTGACCACAACCAGCCAAATGCCGTCACAAATGCCCCAAATGGCGGCAAATGTACAATAAGTTAGATAATCCCCCTCACGTGCCTCCCATGTGTACATGTAGCTAAGCAGGCAAAGATTCAAAACGGCACAAATTGCCGCCAATGAGACACGGCCGATGCGCTCAACCAAAGCTCCCGCGATTCCCGCAGCAACCGCATTGGCAATGCCAAAGCAAATCATGGCGAAACCAATTTTCGATATGCCCCAACCACAGGCTACAAATGACCGTGTGAAGTCCACGGCCAAAAAGGCCTCCTCTAACCCAATGAACATTGTAATTGGCAGCATGAGTATTTGTCGTCGCTTCCGCAGAAGATTAATTGTAACGGTGAGTAGTTTCAGGCCAGACATACCATCGCCAGTATCTCCACTCTTAACGCCATATCTGCGGAGTAGTTGGAGAGAATGTTATTGCTTGGGGGCATTGCACTGCACTTAACAATACCTTTTTCAATCTAAAAAAGTTACCAAAAACCCCTTAATTGTTAAAAAAGTATAACCTGAAATGAGTTTTTGACTATATGTTTTAAGATATACATAGTATCTGTCTCTTTCCTTGTCGCTAAACCCGCATTTTTTTCGCCTTTTACCCTTCTCATTATATCAGAGATGGCACGTATACACATATGTGTAATGTTAGCTTGCTTTGCTCTGCTTTATATCGGAAGCAGAGCCATTTTCAATTACTATAACTTGTGTTCTATTTATTCGATATTATTGAAATTCGGGATTATGATGTTTTACAGTAAAAACTAATACATTAGCGAGTTTCATATAGATGCTCTAAGTCCTTTACCGTTTTTTCATATATCACATAATGTAAAGTGTTCCGATTCGGACGATTTTCATACTTTTTATCACAAAGGTTGCAATTAACTGAAGTTTGTATACTAATAGCATTCAAATTGGCAAACCAAAATGCCCATATTGACTCGGTTGCTTATGCTGATCAGGAATATATATACTTTATGGGATCGGAATTGTAACTCCTGTGCGCTACAAGCATCTAACTAATTTTATAAAACCCTCCGCAAGGGTTTAAAAATAATTTGATTTAAATCGACTAATTTATTTATATTGAGTTACATATTCATTAGAAAATTTGACTGATCGGAACTAGCATTAAAAAAAACTAGGCAAGGCAAGGTTCCTTTCTAAAAGGCTGTAATCCTTTTCTAACCTGATAATATCTCATTGTTAGTAAGAACTGAAAACTAAAAAAAAGTTTTACTGATTTAAAACTAACTACTTATAAAGTGCATGTAAACTTTGTCTAATAAAACCTTTCACATTTTAAATTATATGTAAAATCCAAATTAAACATGAAAACTTATTCCGTGAATCTATTAGTTATTATTTGGTACTACAAGTAAGAATATGCATAATTTCTTTACTTTTTTATAAAGAATAAATATTTGTAATTTTTGATTTAAGAAAATCTTTTAGAACTTACCGCTTTAAAGAGTTAACGCCAAAAATCATAAGAACAACGGCTCCGGCCATGCACACTAGAAAAATGGAATTGAGCAATTGGATTTGCTCTGGAGCTGGTGGCACCAAATTGGGATTAACTTCGGCACCAATGCCCGGACAGAAGCGAGCGCCACATAATTCACCCACTCTGCTGTTGGTTTCGATGACCGCCTCTAGGTCTTCATAGTCATTGGTTAGACTGGCATTGACAGTGGACTCTGCGGATGGAGGTCCACTCAATGTTAGGACCGAGGAGGATATTAAATTGCCCCAAACTTGGGCCATTTGATAGAAGATGAAGAAGAGGCCAAAGAATTTCACAGTGTTGACATCTTTGCGTGATTTGTTGCCACGAACTTGGGTCAGCGCCTCGGCTACAGTGGATAGATATGTGCATTTCGAGCACCATAATGGACCACCCCCAAATCCGATCATTAGGGCGGCCGGAACCAATGTCTCGAAGCGTGGATAAAACTGAGCAGCAATGAATGGCATGTAGGCAAAGAAAGCCAAAATCATGGTCAAACGGCAGCCGAACCAACTGTTGAATAGACGAACAAAAATTAATGATTGACATGGGGTGATAGGGGGGCAGGGGGCAGGAGAAACTAAATCAAGTAGAAGCTGAGAAGCGAGGGTCATTTATTTTAGGTCACCAAGGACGACCATAAATTTAAATAAATCGAGTTAACTGATTAAAGTTGGCTAAGCTAGCATTCTATTTCTTTATTCTCATCTCCAATCTATTTCTTTTTTGAACAATTTTTTGTTGTCTAGCCTTGCGCGTGCTTCGAATAAGTCAACCGGCCTTTTTGCTATAAATTAACGATTTGTTTAAAAGTCAGAGGAAAAACAAAAATTTTCTCCCTCAGTCAGCCTTCTGTTACGTGGTTTTTCTATTTTTTTTGGGATCTCTTTCCTGTTGACATTTTCACAGCTAAATGCGTTTTGGCCTGGCCCCCTTACCGACGCACAGGAGCCCAGCTAACTGACATTAGACCAGTGCTGACTTTGACTTCGCAGTACGTCACTACACAGTGGGCTAAAACCATTGTAACTCGAATAAATCAGTGGCAATAGAGCTTAAAAGTATGCTATTAATATTATATGTTATTAATTAAAAGCATTTTGACGATCAATAATAACAATTATTTATTATCATTAAAAAATATTAGTGTACCCTTGTAAAGAAACTTTTTGAAGCTATTTTCGGTTAACTAGACCTATGTGAAAAGTATATCAGAAATTGTTAACTTATCCATGAAACATAATTTTAAAAAAGTAGTGATTTATGCTTTTATTTTTGCATCTTCAACTTGATGTAACTACTTTTACTTTTATTGCAGTCCTCAAGCAAGTGAATTTAATTACTTAATGAACCAAGAATTTTTTTATTAAAATCTACTGAAAATTAGATTATGTTTATCGCGCCTCTAGTTTATCGAATGGATTTCTTTCGTCCGAAAAGAGTTATCTCTTCCCTTTTAAATTAAGGGGTGGAACTTTTTCAGTGACAATCTTGCTAGGAAAATTATATTTTCTAATTTCTTGCTCTTGAAATTTTCGCAACATCTTCCATTTTTGCTGAAACTTGGCTAATGAATGAGAGACTGTTCGCTGGAAAAGCTATTGTTGCATTTTCTTCCACTATTTGTCCCATTCGATTGGTGGATTACACATTTCTAGTAGCAAAATAAGGATATGCATGTTGATTGTATTAAGTAAAGAAATAAGAGTTAAGTAAAGTAATAAGTAACAAGTAAGGAGTAAAGTTAAATAAAAACCCAATGACTTATTTACTATGATTTCATTTTCATTGCTTCAAAAATAAACTAAAACTTCTTTTAAGTAACAAAGATCTATTACAACTTAATAAATTTCGATTTATCCAATTACTGGGGATTCATTCTAATCGCCTAACCTAGAGGGGAATCCGACAACATCATTTTAGATTATGAATTTTAAATGGTGATGTTGCCCACATATTTTCTGATTGGTCTTCAAAATATTATTAAATCAATACTGGGCTTAAGCTGGCTTCAGCTCACTTAATCTTATAAATATATAAGTTTTGAATTATAGGCAGCACAAAAATTGGAGCAAATTGTCTGTATAACTATTTGCAAAACCAATAAATTCTATCATCACCATTCTTAGCTAAGAAATCAAAGTTGAAATGGTCATATGGTACTTCCCAATCTATATCTTCAACGCTAAACGCTTCATATTCTACCAGATTTAATACGTCTTTTTACAATACTTCTTCTTTCGATCCTGCTAAAGGGTTCATGTTCATTTTACCTAGATAGTTTTTGATATTATTAGTCAAGAATCCTGTACAAAGTAAAGGTACAACTAAAAATCCACATAAATGACGTCAAACTAAAAAAATGTAAAATTTTTTTAACCAATGTATAATTTGCAGTGTTTAAGTGATTAATAAACTGTGTTCAGTCTAGCGAAAGATGATTTTTGAGTCATTTTTGGCATATTTGCTCCACTGTGCATCGTCACATCTGCATAAAAAAGCCATAAAAATGCCACACAATTACCAGAACGAAAAAAAAGAAGTTAAAAGCAACAAGAAAAAGACCAACAGATGCAAAAAGGAAGCTTTATGGTTAAGGCCACAAGTATTCAAATGTGAATCCCTCATGAGTAGGTGGAATGTAAGACAGAAGCGAATGGAAGTGCCAGAAATTGGCAATTATTTCGGTTTAAATCAAACTCCATCCTGCCGATTCTGTTCCCGCTTTTGTGGTTTCTGGGCTGATTTACATACTAATTACTGAATTTTTGCAGAGGTTTTTTATATTTTTATGCCTTCTTTATTTTTTTTTGTTAATTTCACTCACCTGATGACCGTCATGGGCAGGAATATATTCGATAAGATCAATGAGCCATAGATAACTGCCAGTGTAATTGAGCCCAATGCCTTGTCCGAGTTGACCGAACTCTGTAGATTGGCAGTGCCATGGAAGGCGGTAAAATGTACCATGAATGCCAGTCCAATTACAACAACATTTTTTGTTATTATAAAACTTTCACGCGGCTCATATTGACGCTGATTGATTTTGTTGTCGCCGTTGCCAATTCCATTCCCGTTTTCATTGATGTTGCCATTGCCATTGACTTGAATGTGCCCTGAGTTGGTTTCCAAAGCCAGTTCCTCCTGATTGGGATCGTTGGTGACCATTGTGAAAGTTTTTGTTGTTTTTGTGTTTGTTGTAGTTCACGTCTGGGTTTTAAGGGGGAGGCAACCAGAAACTGCAATCAAATGGGAAATGAAATGGAGGGTTTTAATTTGTTTATGGAGCGAAAAAATAAAGGCTAGCCGAAGAGGAGACAATGCAATCACAACAAAAAATAAAGCTGCTAAATATATAGAGAGGTTTAAATGGGAGTTTTTTAAATACCCTTAACAATATCAGGTTATGCTCTTCAATTCTTGCATATGCTAAAACATTATTGGGATTTTAAGGGCCCCACGACTTTAGAGTGTTGATGAAAACGTTGAAACGTTCTACTATTCATTCAATGAACACAAATTTTAGGTAAGAAATTCTGAAACACTTTACGA
Organism: Drosophila willistoni; assembly: GCF_018902025.1. Classification (NCBI taxonomy): domain Eukaryota; kingdom Metazoa; phylum Arthropoda; class Insecta; order Diptera; family Drosophilidae; genus Drosophila; species Drosophila willistoni. Next base: position 6,117,919 of record NW_025814048.1, read on the forward strand.
ATTTGTAATTTTACCAAATTTGCGAAGAGGATAGAGAGCTAATAAAGGCAAAAGATTATAGATTTCAGGATTGACTTCGGCCAATCCATTTGAATTCATCATTTGAGCACAAATAAGGTAAGGCTACAAAAAACTCAAAAAACCTATAACTGGCATCTATACTATACTATACTATAACTGGTATTTTGATCAATGATATGTCAATTTCGACTACATAGTTTATCTTAGTTTGCCCATATCTTCTAATTTCAGTTCATATTAACAATCTATCTTTTCAAGTGAAACAAATAATGCCAAGGAATAGCATAGGATTTTAAGATAAGAATAAGAATAATTATTTCGTTAGTTTCAACTAAAAAGAATTTCTTTCAATCTTTATTAAAATGTTATAGCCTAAATGATTTGTCAATCTTTAACCAATTTTCATTCACGTGCCATCTTTCACAGTGTGAAAAGGGTTTCTTCGTTTAATTTAGATAAAAAACCAAAAACTTATATTTTGTTGCCTTAAAACGCAACTTCTGAGGGATATATTAAATTTAGTGAATGAATTTTTGTTGAACCTGAAAGTTTTCTTTTGTAAAGTCCTTTCCTTTCTTCCGCTCATTTTGTTTTTAATTTTAACTTCAAAATTCTTTAGAAGGCTAAAGAATTTTACTTAACATAAAAACTATCTTAAATATGGAAAACAAAAGTTTTCTTAATATAATTTATTTATTCTTCCTTTGTCTTCTGGACTTATCTTTTACTTATAATAAAAAAAAATATCCGAATAAAGTTCTAAATTAATCAGCAATTTTGTACATCAGTGTTTTTCTCCTGCTTTTTCAAATTGTAGGAGACTTTTCAAGTCAAAACAATGTAAAATTTAAAAATCCTTGTTCGATTTTCGAATTTTTTAGACCATTCTTGTGAATTCAAACAACACTTATTTAACTTTCGCCCAAAAGACAAGTTACAATTAAAACTACATAGTAATAAAAGCTTACTTCTTTACTATGTACAGCCATTTTTACGTTTTTAGGGTATATAGAGATCAACAATAAACCAAAAGTAATTTCTCTGTTTTTTTTTGTGTATTTTGTTTTGAGTGCAGCAGGAAAATTGCGTTAATTAATGAAAGTTGAAAAAGTTAAGGAAGCTAGCAAGCAAAGGGCTTTGAAATTGGTAAATAACAACAGCAAATTAAAACAAAAAGAACGGGGTAAAGGCAATAGAAGAAGTAGAGGTATATAGGAATGTTTTTTATGAAAGTTTATAGCAAATTTAATGGTAGATGATAATAATATTTGCGCCCCAAAAAGTAGGCAATGAAATGGCAATTTGATGACCCCCTTCAAGTTGTTCGCATAATATTAAAGTTATTCGCACATAGACACTCACGCGCTGAGCACACGGACAGGCACATGCAGACACAGAGACCCTAAGCCCAGCAATAAAGACGCCAAACAACATCAGACACTTTTGCTGCCTCTTCTATTGTGGCAATAACCACGCCCCCTTCCTTTGGCAAATTGAGAAAAAAAAGAAGGGAATCGCAGAAGTGATATTAAAGCCGCTTTAGTCTTTACCAATGCTTGAGCCTCAAGGACATTGTCGCCTGGCCTCATAATCCTTTAGGCAGCTGAACAGCACGTAGGCGGCGCCACAAAACTGACAAAATTTATGCACCCTACCACCGGCCTCCTTCCCCCACACACACCAACACACACACACATAGTCTTTCAAAGAGAGGGTGTTACTTGTTTGGCTTCAGCCCTTGCGAATTGTTTGCATTTGATTTTCATGATATTTTACACCTTTTATAAAGAGTTAAAGGTTTTGTTTTTGCTTCTGCCTCTTGGCTTCATCCTTGTGGATCCTTCCTGTCGACTTCATTTTGATTGAATTGAAAATTGCTTCAGTTAAAGACTTTGTCTCGCTGTTGTAATTGATTTCGCCCTCAAGGCAGGTAAAAATTAATTGCCTAAAGTTGAATTTATCATTAGAGCTTGTCAAGAGTTTTCTCATCTTCTACATCTTCATCATCTACTGAGAGGTTCGTTGTGCGGCTGATGGGCAATTAATGTCATAGCATAATCAAGCTGTAAATCAGTTTTATAGGCTTCTATTATTTGATTTCATACGCAGTGTGGGTCAATTTGAGACTTGTCAAGTGCAACTAATTGACAGGAAGTGGAACTTGAACAGAGCTAATGGTAATGCTATTTATTTCCCAAAGAGAAACAGTCATATCAAGAGAAAGAGAGTGACCAAATGCTGGCAAGGTCAGAGAATCATCATAAAAATGGCTTACATTCCTATGTGAGTGGGTGTGGGTGTGTGTATGTGTATAAGTGTCTGTGTCTGTGTCTGGGTCAGTTCATTCATCTAAATGAGAATCAGGCATAATCATCAAATGACCAAGCAAAAATGACAACCATTTCGTAGCCTTGAGCGTTTAACCATTTTGGCTCGTTAAAAAATTGTTGCTCCACATAAAATGAATGAGTATATGTGTGTGTATATGTGTGCATGGGTAGAGTGTGTGTGTGTACCTGATAACAAAATACATTTTCTTCTCTACGGGGGAGGTTTTAATTTTATAGAGGTTTGGGTAAAAAGTAAAAAACACAAAAATTGGCTGAAAAATAAATTTTCTGCTGCGCAAAAAAAAAAATAGAAAAGAAAAACTTTCTCTCGCATGTAAATTGAAATTGAAATAAATGTGGCTACATCTCGGTTGTTGTTTACATCAGAAAACAACTCATTTTCAATGGTTCAGGAACAGGAACAACAGCTGCCGGCACACTAATCAATCACTAGCAACCAAAAACAGGAATAGCCAAAAGAAAAAAACTTTGACACAAAGCAAATAAATATGTTGCTGGGTCTGAAACCAACTCCAAAAATGCCAAATAAAGCCCCAAATAACTTGGCACTTAGTCGCACATGTTATATATATAAGTGTATATGTGTGTGTGAATATGTACATTTGTGTTTGCCAAACATTAATGCCTGGCAATTAACTTTAGATCAATTATACACACACACACACACCCACACTGATGAACATATCAAAAAGTCAGCTGCCTAATTATGCACACAAATGAAAGAAAACAGTTTTTCGCCTGCCATTTTCCTGACCTTCGTTGGCCCAAAAACCATTTCAATTTGTGGCAAATGTTTGATGCCCATCAATTTCGACTACATTTTCCACTTACTTTGTCAAGACAATCAACTGGAACCATAAAGATTCCAGCTCTCTCAGCGTGGTTCAATCTGCATTTGCAATGCTTTTGTTGGCTGTGATTTGTTGCCCTTTGTCATAAACTAGTTTTTAATACAACCCATCAAAGACACCTGCAAAACAAAAGGGCCAAAAAACTTTTGAGAAAAACGAGTGAGCGGAAAACAAAACGAAACAAAACAAAACAAAAACGCCAAACATTTCAGCGAACTTTGTAACACAATTGAAAAGGAGTGAAAACCGTAAAAAGGAAAAAATCGTTGCCAAAGAGAAGGTAATAGGATAGCGGAACGAGAAGTGAGAAGGACACAAAAAAATTAAACCAAACAGGAGCACAACTTTTTTTTCTTATTTTTCATTTTTTTCGACGCCTTACTAAAAATGAAATACAATTTTAATGGCAGGACTGGTAGCATAAATCTTGCGAGTATGTTGCTCTGATTTCGGCGCAGTGCCTAAGGGTCGGTCGCATTTTTTTTATGAGCCAGCCTCTTGTTTTATTGCTCAACTGCGCAACTTGATTTAGCCAGTACCACACAAAACAGCAAGAAAAATGTATACAAAAGCAACAAAAAATGTATGAAAAAAAAAATATCATGCCAAAAAGCGAAACGAAAGAAACAAAAGTGGGCACCTAGTAATATTTCATATTTCTATGCTCAACAAAATGGTGAAACAATGGGTTAACCTAGAGCAAAAGTCACTCAAAGTTGCATGACAAAAATAAGTAAATTCCATATTTCAATGGAATACAAAGTACTTAAAGTTTTGTGAACAAAATATCCTTTGTTCTTTTAGTTTTGTGATGGGTTTAAATATTTTTTTAGCTTTGGAGACTTACTAAAAGAAATATGATAGTTCTCAAAAGTTAAAAAATCATTTAAAATACTATGTTTTAGTTCATTTAAATTGTAATATCAGGAGTGAATTTATATTTCTAAAGAGTTAAAAACTCAATAAAAACAGTTTATTTAAATTGTAATATTAGCAGTGAGCTAAAGGGGGGACCATTGGACAGTTTTGAGTCGTTTCAAAGAAGCGCAAACATGAGCTTAAACTTTAAAGTATTAAAATGACTTCAAAAATACTCTCCCAGTCCCATAATTTTGACCTATATTTTCTATATTATTGTGACGACATCCCCAAAATAAGCCACTATTGAAATTTATAACTTAATTAAATGGAGCATAAGTTGGAAAAAAATACTCGTTAATTGACAATAATCAAAACTGGGTCTTAGCCGGGCTTCAGATCAATAAATCTTAAAAATTTATTAGATTTAAAATCATAGGCAGCACAAAAGGTGAGTTGGTTTATAGCTATTTCAAGAACCACCAAGTTCTATCATCAGCAGACTTCGCTAAAGAATACACAGTTGTAATGGTCATACCATATCTTCAACGCTAAAAGTAGTTGGGAATTCATACTACATGAAGCGCGAAAAGAACGGCAAAGCTTGCAACTGCAGATTCCACCTTCTTTATGTGCATACCCTTGGGCGCCATCAGAATTTGCTTCGGGATTGAACTCGAATTATATGTTTAATAGGTGTTCACTCACTAAAAACGAAGAGAAAGAGGCACAGTTTTAATACATTACATATTTCAATGTTATGTTATTGTTATTGTTATTGTTATTGTTTGTTAATCCGCAATTCTTTTCATTATCCGCAGACTTTTGTAATATAAACAAAAATTAAAAGTCTCTCCTGTATAGACAGGATATAGATCAAGCTTAAAACCTTTGTCCAAGTTAACAAAACTGAACAAAAGAACGAAGAAAATAAGTTGATTTATTTTGTCATTGAAACCTTGTTCAATAAAAGACGTTGGTATTACTTGAATTTATTTAATGTTTATTTATTTATATGTAAATAGGCACTAGCACATAAACCAGTGACTAAAGTTGTCGCATCCAACACATAAATTGGGTGGACTTCGGAGTGAGATTACAAAGGTAGAGATGGGGGCCAAAGACACATCGATGCACACCCGATATAGCTACAATTGGTTATTCGAATTTTTGGGATAAGAATTTGATGTGTGTTAATTGGAACTTAATACATTGTATACAGTTATTTATGAATTTTGTAATAGTTCATGCTACTGCCGGATAACAAATTTTTTATTTTTTTTTATTTTATTTTAAATTTTTTATTAATACTTTCATAAAGTACTTTCTTCAATCAAAAAAGGAGTTCAATGTACTTACAGAAAGAAAAGTAGGATGCCTTTTATAAGATGGTCCAAAATCTTAACGAGTAATTTTATGTCTACAAAGACACGACCAATCAAAAAAAGTAACAAAAATTATTCTTGGACTGTTTTCTCTAAAAAGGAAAACTGATTAACAGTGAATAACTTGTTTTGATGTCTTATTAACTCCATGAAGCTAAATTTTAAGATTGATAAACTAATAGTGCCTACTTCAGTATAAAATAACAGGTGTATTTTTTTTTTGTTTTTGGTTTATTTTCTATCTAGCTAAAAGTTGAGGAATAGAGATAATAGAAAACTTTCGCCTCCTAGTTACGATTTTTATTATCTGTTAAAGGATTCATTTTCAGTTGGCATTTGAATTTGACAAATATTTCCGTTGCAGCAAACGACTGCATTGCATGTCCTGTAGAAGAAGCCATAAGGTAACAATTCATTTGATTTCTAGGTCACTTTGACTTCATGCACAGGACAAAATACTTGCATAAAAACGCAGTTGTGTTGCTGCTGAACATCCTCTGAGGCTTACTTCCGTAGAAGGTGCAGACGATATATGTAAACGTATGTATATTCTTTTTCACAGTTTTCTTAGTTACATGGGAGAATGTGTGCATTCTGTACCTCAATTTCACAGAGATACAGGAAGCATTAAAAATTTCCACCGATGCCATAACTATAGATATTAGAAATTCAAAAGAATATTTCCTTTGAAGATAGTTTAGTTCTGCAGTTATTAATCAAATTAAATTCCTTAAAGCTTATGCCGGTTTGCAGTTTAATAAATCACTAAAGGTTTCTTAGATATATATTTAGATTTTAGCCCATTGTAATTGTAATCATAAATATTTTTTTTTTATACGCAGAATAATGCTATTTTGTTTTATTACATATCATAATACCAAGCACTTGCACTACATTCAATTTAAGGGCCCATTTCAGATAGACTTTAGTCAAATTTCAATCACTCTAAAAATCTATATCAAGGTGCTTACAATAGCAATTGAGTTTTGTGATTGTGGTTGTGATTGAGTCAAGCATAAATTTATAATGCCATCAAAACCAATAAGGAAAAAAATTTTATTTTCTACATCATACTTGTTTGCGCGATTTTATGAGGCGATGTTGGGGTAAAAGTATGTCAAAGTTTTTTTTTTTTGGCCACACACAGAAATGTAATGCAAACGTAAACGCTTTCATTACTTTAGCGGAAGTTTCAGGCCAATAAAAATGACAATATATAGTACGCGAAGGGCTAGGCAAAAGGAGGCTTGACAGTCAAATCATGTCTCTCAGTCTCTCAGTTTATTGTTTAGATATTTCAATCAAATTATTTTGGCTTTAATGCTGTCAACATTCTCTGTTAAGTCAAACTGTTAAAATTTCCCTTTTGCCACTTACAGAGAGAACTGCAAATGTTTTTCGGCTAACAGTTTAAGAGAGAGTTTTACATTGTTGGCAAGTGAAAGTGAGTTTCTGGTTATCATACAAACTGATAAGCCACACACAATTGTGTGGACCATACACGACCTACTGAACTATCAATCAATTTGATTTATGAGCCACATTTCATATGGCGGTCAAATATGGAAAATGATATTTTAGCTAGATATCAAATATATGAAAAGGAATTTAGCTTTAAGTCGTCAAAGTCGTTTATGCAGCTAACTAATAATTTGGTTGTCGAAAACTGTATGAGAGATTTTTGTGGCAAGTATGCTACATCAGGCATATTAAATGCATTTACACTGACCCCCCCTTGCGACCCCCGCTCCCACATTCAACAGACAACACCGAAAGGCAGCTGCTGCAACAAAGTAGCCGCATTTGTGCACATGAACAAACTTCGTTGCTTTTCTCAGGGCGCCTTCAACTAATTTGCAGCATTTTACAGCTGGCAACAATGTGAGGGAGTGTGTATAAGTGAGTCATACACACACACACACACACACACACACACACAAACACACACATCCACGCGAGGAGTATGTGAGTGTGCAAGTAAGGTGAGCTCAAACGTAAAGTTGAAATGCAAACGAAATTTTAGCCAAAGACGGAAATACGTTAACTTCCACTCACACACACACACACACACACTCAGTGTGTGTACACACATACTCACTTACCCAGTTTCCGTTTTGGTGGCATGAATTGAAAATAATATATTTGACAATAAAAATGAAATGAAAATATTATTTGCTAAAAGTGAAAAAGGTAAAAAGAAAACAACCAAAAAAATTTATGTTGCATACTTTTTGGGCTGCAATGAAATTTTAGCTCCCGAAATGGAATGGTAAAATCAACTCGTTGACGATGAATAAAGAGAGAGGGAAGGGATTGAACATTGTTTATTTTTGCTATTTCGTGTAACTGTGTATGTGACTATGCGTGGGTGTTTGCTTTAGTGTGAGTGTGTGTGTGTGTGTGTGTTTGTGAAGTGCTTGCATGTATTTGCTGAGGACTTCCGCCCTGCTGCTCTTTATGTTGCTGATTTTCTGGTGACTGTGAGAAAATTGAAGTGGAAAGGCAACGAAGAAGCAAAAACGCAACAGCTTCGCATTGTTGGCCAGTTGATTTGCTCCTTTTTTTTTGTTCTGCATTCACCATTTTTAGCCGTCTTTTTATATTCTCCCACTGCTGTTTCTGGTTGCTGCATTTTATGTGACGACGCTTGTCAGTCGTTTTTCAAAAGAAGCACTCTTGCAAGTGCGTGTGTGTGTGTGTGTGGGTGGGTAAGTGTGTGAGTTTAGGGGACATGTGAAGAAACCCAAGAATTGTGTAAACATAAACATTACATTAAAGCAGATGTGTTTGAAAATGCTTATTGAGGTAAGTGGCATGGAAGTACTTCAACTACTTTACTTCCCCTCCCCCTCCTCATCCTTGGTTTGACTAAGGGAGGGGAAACATAAAATGTAACTTGAAGATGAAATTCTTATGCTCGAGTAGCAAAAAGGACAAGTTATATATTCTCAATTCGATTGCAATATGCAAAAGCAAATCGATTGAGCATTTCAATTTAATATTCCACCCTAGCTACTTTTTACTTTCAACTTTAGCAAATGCAATTAATAACCTCTTTTTTTTGTTATTGCCTTTCAATTTGCCCGTAGCTGCAGGGGGACCCAAAGTGTTGGTGGGGGGCTGGAGTGTAGCACTAGTTTTGCTTCATTAAACAACAATATGGATTGAAAGTGGGGCGTCTGAGAATGCAAATGGCAGTTAGTAAGCCCCACCTCACCCTCACCCTTCTCAATTCCTGCTCGAAATGCCCCAGCTAGGCTAAAAAGGGTCCATAAACCGGTTTACAAAGCCATGAGAATCAATAGTAGAATTTATTTTTGTGTTCAGCAGTAATTGGCATGCCAAAATCAAAATGGAAAAATATGCAAAAAAATAAAAAAATTAAATAAAAAAACTTTTATATAGTTATAAATGAATATCAAGATAAATCCTATGCTATCCATGGCTGATGCAATTCCGCAGCGAAATTTAGTTTATTTCCTACTTGGCTTGCTGGCAATAAGCTTAATTTAAGTAAATTGCATAAAACTATGAGACAAAATGGTGTCTCTGTCATTTTTGCAAATGTAATTTATTCCACTTGAACGAGAGAGAGGGAACAGCAAAACAGAATGTAGAACAAATATTTACAGTGGCTTAGACAAAGAGGGTTTACTTTAGGCTTAAGAAGATCATTGAACAGAATTTATATTCTACCTAAGACAATTGTATGCCAATTTATGTGTTTTGCAAATTAAACTACTTTTAATTTATTTAATTGAAAATAGGTGTTATTTTCAAGCCTCGGTTAGTTGCTGGGTAAAAGGAAATCAATTATAGATAAGGGAATGCCAGTTAAGTCGTTTTAATCACTTTAGAAACTTTTTGTTATGGCTCTATGGTGTCTTCTGGTATCTTTAGTCGAATGATGATATGCTTATAAGTATAAGAAAAAAGATAACTACTTATAAGCAATTTGATTTAACAAGTCAGTATTCTCATTCTTATTTATGTTATATTAAATTGGAAATTACGTAAAAAATATATAGTTATTTTGACGTGGCAGCCTTGGGAAAGAAGAAATGCTTAAAAAATTAATCGCAAGTCAATTGTTTTGTATTATTATACTTTTTAGAATTTTTAGTTATAAAAGAAGGTCTATGAATAAGGTCTTTTATTTATTGACCTTATGGATAAGGTCATTCATAGGTTTATTTTACGATCTAAAATCTTTATAAGTATAATTATACAAAACAATTGACGTGCGATTAATAAGATGATTTTTTTGACTACTGGAATCCATTAATAGGCGATGAATGTTTTTACCCTTAAATGCATCAGGCAGCCATTTGGAATCCAATTTTTAACTTTGTTTAAGAATAAACACCGTGTCCATCTGAAGCGGCTTCACCAAATCAGATGCACTAAAGAAAATATAATACAACTGTACTTTTGTCACAAACAACTAACCTAGCATATGACTATAATTAAAATCAGCCACACGCGTTGTGGGAAAAACACTTGTAATTGTAAACTAATCCAAACGATCACAACGGCAGGATGTCAAGTGGCCGACGCCGTGCCTCAAATAATAATAATTTTTCAACCCCCGAATGCGTGGGTGTGAGTCGTACTAGAATAAGATCTCCTTAAGAACAATTGTTACCTCCTAGAGCCTAAGATTTCCTATATAAACTCCGTACTTTTGTAAATAAAATCAGTTCATATTTTGAATTCAACGAATGAAGATTGGGTTATTTTCCTTCTCTCCGGGAAACCCTATTCAAACTTTTTTATGAATTATATGTTTGTATATGAATATTTTCCTACTGCAAGTTTGTATTAATTTAATCATAGATTTGCCTTTAGGAGAATTTGAAATTAATTTTTTATTTTGAAAGTTTGTAAGTTCCTCAAAAACATGAATTTTTTAAGTTTTTTAAAAATAAAAAAGAAGTTTGTTGTGTATATTTTTGTTTTCTACATTGAAAAGAGTCTTCTCTTTCCCTTTTTAGTATATATTTAAGTAGTAGTTGATAAACAAATAACTTCTAAGGCCTTAATTATTATTAAATATTTATATGTGTCCAAATTTTTGTTTATAATTTTGAGTATTTTTTATTATCCTCTGCAACGAATTCCATTTGTATAAATCAGATTAGGCTAAAATAAACACATTTAATGGCTAAGTATGAAAATAAAGAGTTCCCACTCAAAGAGTAATGATATATTGGAGAATATTGAAATTATAAATGAAAGGCTCAAAGCCTAATAATTTAAAAGAATATTAGTTTAAGCATACAACATTATGTAAACAATACAATTAAATTTTTTAAAAGAGGCTAACAGCATCTCATCTCTTTATGCTTTTGCTCTAACTTTAACCCCTTTGATAAGGCCTCTGATCATTTCTGTAACATTTGCCAGTTGTGCTGTCGTTTCCTCTCTCCATCTCTATCTTAATGTCTGTCATCGGAAATTCTATCTCATTTCTCATAACTTATTTAATATAAAGTAAATAAACATTTGGCCACATGGTGCAGCTGCTGCTGCTGTTGCTGCTGCTGTTGCTACTGTTGCTGCAGGCTGAAAATCTGGCATGACAAGGTTGAAAAGTGGGTGGGGAAAGTGGGTGGCATCAAGTTTTCCTTTCACCACTTGCAACCGCATTGTGAATTGCTTAACCTTTGGTCTGAAGCGCTTGTTTTAATGTCCCAAACCTCTCTGCGAAAAACGCCCACTCAACACACGTACAAACACACCTTCACATTGTGGCCCTAGCAAATTTACCTCACATGTGCGTGTTTGTCTCGTTTTCGCGTTTCCGTTGCGCATTTTAATGAGGTTTACGTGTGGTTCATGTGAACACTGCAGCCCACCTCCACCACCCGCGCCAGTGGACAGAGCCGTGATGGTTCTACTGTTCAAGAACAGTTGAAACCAACTGGTCAAGAGTGTTAAATAAGGCCAACACTTTGTATAGATAGCAAGCACTTTAAATAAATTTTTTGGATCCCATGCGAAAGTTCATGAATTAATTGGAATTACAAGGACTGTAACTCCGATTTCCATTTATTCATTCGATTATTTTACTCTTCATCAGTGGAATTGAATACTTTTCATTTCCATTCTCTGCTATCCGCCATCTCATCCTTTTTTTTTTTTTAAGCTCATTTTCATTATCTTATTCATCTCATTTGGTTCTTTTGAAACATTTTCAATGCAATACACAGGAAAAAGAAACCTCCACTGACTGGCTTCAGTTGCGGTTTAATTTGTGGAAAATGTTTGACCCACCCGCCACATGTTGCACACCCACACGCACGCACACACACACTAACAGGCGAGGCAGTGTCCTTTTTTGCATATAAAAAGAATAACCATGTGCGTATTTAATTTAATTAAATTTCAATTGCAGCGGAACTAGCGGCAACTTATTTTCAATCCAAAAACAAAACTATTTTATATAGTTGAATTTTTTTGTTATGTGTTTTGCCAATATTTGTGGCAAATACAAAAAAAAAAAAAATATATAAAAATTCACTCTTGGCATGCAAATATTTTAGCCCTAGGAAGAATTTTGTTGAAACTTGTTTTATTTTATTTTCCGTTTGGCCTTAAATATTTTTGAGATATCGAGATCATATTTATAGGCCCACATTTTGTTTGAACTGGTTTCTCATGTTTGAGTAAATTTTTTTAATTAAAGCAAATGTCGATTCAGATATCAATTTTTGGATGTTATTGTTTTATTTTTTCTTCATTTAACTGTTCACTTTATGGTTTTTAATTGGTTCACTGCGGTTACACTGCACATACCCTTCCACATAGTGTATTATAGCTCACATTAATTTGCTTAATACATTTTCGAAAAGGTCGTTTAATATTGATTTTGGTTTTTGTTTTAAGTTTTAATAATGTTAAAGCGGTAAATTTAGTTAACATAAATATTTTAATCATATTTTTCCATGAAGATATTAAAAACATAATAGAGTCACGATATCGTTACATGCCCGCCCAGTCACTTGTAGAAGTTTTTAGATGCTATTTAAATGGAAAATATTTATGGAAAAGTTGTTTAGATATTTTAGCATTTTATAGGCACTGCCCATTTTTAATTCTTAGATTTGTCATACTTTTTTACATATTTGAAAGATATTTAAACAATTTTAATAGAGCATTTGTTATTTAATTCTTTCATTTATTTTTTTTTTAACAATTGTGCTGCAGTTTGTCATTTTATACACTTCATCTTGATGTCAATTGCAAATGTTAATGCAAATATTTAATGCATTATTTTTTTTGAGAAATGTGAAAAATGTTTGCAGATTGTGTCAATATTTGCTTAATGAATATGTCGTAGTTTAATTAAATTTTCAATTTTTTTTGCTTTATTTTTTTGTTGTTTTATTATTATTCTTTGGATCTTCCGCAATTGTGAGCAATTTATGTGGGGATTGTCACTGTGGTCGTACCTGAATGAGCAGCGGACAGCGAACCGTTGACGTGCACACTTAAAACTAAACTAAAAACAAAATCAGCAAAACTTCTAAATATGAAATCAAATGAAATGGCATGGAAATGAATGCCGCCGCACTGGGAGAACGACAGCGTCAACGAGACCGAGAACGAGACCTGTCAAAGCCACAACAAGAGGCAAGAGACAGAGCAGCAACAGGTTTCCGATTTCGTTTACGATTTGTATGGATTTGCATTTTAGATATATGCAAATTTTATATACATATATATTTATTTATACAATATATTGAAATTATATTACAAGATTCGTGACGTGGTGTGGCTAAAGGTTTATTCATTACCTAACATAACCACAGACCACAGTTGCATCGTCTTCATAATGTTCTTGTCATTAATCATACGCCGTGTGATCCATGCTATCGGTTAATTATAAATGACATTATTTAGCCACAATTGACAGCGTCTTGACTTGTCGAGAACAGAAACTTATGCCACTTGCAAATTGTTGACATGGCGACTTTGTTGGGGGTACCCCTTGAATTGACCGAAACTGAACTGAAAGGGGACTACCCCCAATTACAGGAAATGTAATGATGAGATAGGGCAAGAAAACAAATCAATAAAAGTCTCGTCTTGCCCATAAATAAAAGTAAATACATTGAACTCTGTCAGACAAACGCAAAGATAAAAAAATTTAAAGTGTATTTCTCTTTCAGATGAGTTCAAACATTAAGAAAATAAAACGTGCAAACGACAGAGCGACAATATTTGAGATAAGATAGAAAGCAAACAGAATCCAAAGACTGACAACAAAAATATTTGAGAATGGAGAGGGAAGAAACAGTAAGAAGCCAATAGAATATGACCAAAAAGAAAAGAATTGGAGTATGGAAAGAGATCTAACTTTTTAAAGAGTGTGAAATGAGAAGCACAGTCTGTCTGTCTAGCTATTCGTCCTTACGTCCTTTTGTAACATAAATTGTCACCTTTTAGATAAAAAGCTATTGTTATTAAGTGTAGGTAGTTTAAATTCTTGAAACATAATCGAATGCCGAGCCAATCTTGTACAGAAGTCCGATAAATGATCGCTCTTAGTTTCTTTATTTCTCTGTATAATTTCCCAGCGTGGAATGTAAATGAATCAGGGCGGGTTTTCCTATATTTTATCATGAGTGAACATGAACATGAGTGACAATTCACAGCGGATGGAGGATTAAATGTTCTTTAATCAATACAACAAAATCTGCATATTCTTCGATGCCTTGAAAAACGTATTCTATGATTCTATAGTGTAGCAATCAAATAAAGTTATCTATTTTATTCAACTTCTTACATTTGATATACGTGATTTAAACAGACTTTAAGAGTGGCGAATTTCCAACCGGTCCTATGGCTTCTTATGAGATGTATATTCTATATTTGAAACCATGTTAAAATAACCAAAATTTTAATGAAAACCTAATCAACGTCATGTGTTCGATAACAGTTTCAGAAGAAAACCTATTACAAGTACAAGTTACATGTAAGCAAACACAAAATACAGCCATTATACAAAGAAATAAGAGTTTTGTAACCACATCACTTATGCGACATGTTGTACAAGGTCATCATATTACATAGTAATTACTTGTCAGAAGAGGCTTCAACCCATTTTCAAAAACAAGGGCTACATTATCAGAAAACAAAAGAACAGAACTTCGATTTTAAACAAAGAAAGATCACAATTTCGAAAGCCAAAAAATATTGGATATCGTGAGTTTAATTAATCATAGCATTAAAAAATCAAAAAATAGTTAAACAACAGGAATGTCATGTTATTTTTTTATAAAACTGTTTGGAGCTAATAAAATTAATTATGGTTAGGAATATTAGAAAGAAAATAAAACACGAAAAGTGGTTACTAAACAGGATTTTATAAAAGATGATGTCAATGAAATCATAATGATTTAATGATCAATTATGATCAGTCAAAATTCTAAGCGGGAAGCTCTAACTCACAAGCTTTAGACTAAACTGAGCCAAAAAGAAAGCACATAATGAAAGATTTATAGCCACATAAAACCCCTTTATAAATCGAAATCCCAACTGAGATACTTAGTATACAAAGAATTAGTAATCAAAATTATTACAAAGAATTAGTAATCAAAATTATAGCAAAAATCTAAAATCAATTTCAAATTTTTACTGAACAAACCTCAAGGCTTTAAACAAAATATAACAAAATATTTACAAAATCTTTTTATTCGTTGAAATTGTCTTACAACATTTTTGGGACCAATCATGTCCGATATGGACTCACCGATGACTCCTAAGGAAAAGGAACTGCATAAATTCATAATGATTGAGAAGCAGAAGGCACAGATCAATGCACAGATACACGGATTCAATGATATTTGTTGGGAGAAATGCATTGGCAAGCCGGGAAAGAAATTGGACAGAAACACGGAGGCGTGTTTGAAAAATTGTGTTGATCGCTTTATTGATACATCACTGTTGATAGCTCAACGTTTCACTCAGATGGTGCAGAAAAGAGATGCGCATAATAAATAATCAATATTAATTAAAATAGTATGACTATTAATCATTAATTAAGAGGGTATCTCAGTTACAGGTGCCTTTTCTTTTGCATTCAATTTAAATTTACACTTCACTTTGATTCATTTCCCAGATCAAATGCATTTTCTCATTGATTTTTAGCACCTTGCTCCACCCATGGAGGTGAATCATTCAACGATTGCAATTTTAAACGATGCTAATCAAACCAAATCGAGCAAACCACAAATCAAAAAACCAAAAAGTCCCCCTTTTTCAGTAATCGCCTCAGTCTTTAAAAAGTGTTTCACATTTTACAAAATTCTGACGCACTTTAGCTTCTTTCTTTAACTGTGATTCGTTTAGGTATTTCCCCAATTATTTTGCATCACACTGCGTAGAGATGGATATATAGGATAGGTGATGAAAGAGGGAGGAGGGGAATAAAACTCGTTCTCCTAGTTCTCAGCTTGGTTCATTGGTTTTTTTATTGTTTGCTTTTGCTGTTTTTGTTTTTGTTCAATGTTTTTTAGCATAAGCTGCTTATCGGTATCCCAAAAACGAAACAAAAAACTGTATCGAGTGTTTTAAATGCAGCTTGTGGCTATTTGTTGGTGGCTAAGTGTCCAAGTACTCTGATTTTATATCTGATGCCTTTCACTTCATCAACATCAAGTGAGAGAAACCAAAATGAGAACCAAATCCAAAATAAAAAGAGAACGAAAAAAAAATTTCTGTGCATTTTGCAGCTTTTTGACATTGATGCTATAAATCTAACTGAAGGTCGGGTTAAATTTAATGTTTTTTTTTCTTTTTTTTTTTTGCTTACTCTCGCACACTTCAGGCGATAAGTTTTAACTTGACATTATTGCTTGATTTGTGAGTTTGGTGATTTTTTCTCTCTTCGCCATTTACCAACTCTGAATGACAATCAAACAAATGACTTTTGTATTACGATTATTATTAATTTCTATTATTCCAGCTGGCGTGTGAAATATGTATGTATATATTATTGTGTTTATTTTGCCGTCATTAGAATTAGTTGGTCAGAATGTTGATTTTCTGCCTCATTGATCCCATGATTATCGCTTGATTATGACAATAGACCAAATAGTTTTCAATTATTTTACATAATTAATAGATGGGCCTATAATTAAATTCAATTTAAGTGGGCGGAATCAATTTGCATGCGAAATGTATCCCAAAACCAGTTTGAATCCTAACACACAATCCACATAAAAGCTACCTTATCTAGCCAAGACACAAACCCAAGCACCATCGCCATTTGGCCATGTTTTGGGACAAAATGTTAGTTCTCTTCTATATTATCTATGTTCAATTATATTGATGAATGGGCATTAAAATTTAATTTTCATATAATTTTCCATTTAATGAAGCGTATATATCAACTGAGCAGCGGAAAATTGAATGCACAAATATTTGCATTTCCCTCTCAAAATTTAATTTGGCTATTGTTAGGTTTTATCCTCTTAAATGTTTATGCACCAAATTGCAATTATAAAACGCCAAACTAATGAAAAAGTAATACAAGAACAAAAAAAACATCTACACATATATATTTTGATAACTTGGCATTAGTTATGCATTTGTGTTGGGCCGCCAACATTTAATTATATTTATCTCTGATTTTGAATATAATTTAAAGTAAACGTCCAAATAATTAGTTTCACGCTGCAGCACATACAATTAAAATAATTGTTTATTAGTGACTTCTTTGGAACTTAAAATTTAAATAAATATATTATGAATTCAATATACAGAGTTTAGTGTACATTTTTGTAATAAAAATATTATTTCTGTATATGAATGATAAATAAAAAAAATTAACAAAGTTCACGTAGTTTTCTGTTTAAACGAATCTGCCAAATAATGGTAAACTTTTGCTTATAAATTCTCCTCTGAGAATTTGTTTTAAATTTCCATTTGCTAAAAAATGGCCAATTAAAAAGTTTATTCAATTATTATTTACTAAATTATTATTTATTGATTTTATGTTATCTAAAATTCCATTTGGCCACTTAGGGAATAAATCTTAAGAGTTTTACGTAAAAACTTAAAGACATTATGATGACACATCTTAGAAAGCATCTGAGTAATCAAACACTCTGCTATTCAATCTACAGAATTATTGATGGTAATAAATATAGTACATAACTTAAACATTTTGAACCCAATATTTATACAAAATATCTCATTCGACGAATAATCATCTATACTTTTAAGTAACAATAAATTTGGTCATCAAAATAAATCAGAGTTGTAAAATGGTCTTAAAGTTAAAGCAAAATGAGATGCCTTTAGCTGGTGCTTTTCAGTTTTGGTTTTAAAAGAATAAGCAAAAATTCCTAAAATACTATTATTTTTTATAAACCAACCTGAAAAAAGGCTTAACAAATCCCGTGTTCCTTACATACTTCTAAAAATTCAAGATGGTTCCTGTATCTCTTGAATTAGAGGTGCCACGAAAAAACTTATTCTAAATTAGAATTGTGATCCTTAAATTAGTGATTATTATTATTGTATAAGATAATTTTATTTACAAAATTTATCTCACAAAACTCTCGATTTCAACATAAATAGTAGTAATTTTTGGTATTAAAATAGATATAGATTTTTAATCCTTAAATTAGTGATTATTATTGTATATAATTATTTTACTTACCTCGTAAAACTCTTGATTCCAAACTTAAATATTAGTAATTTTCGGTATTAAAATATATTTAGGTGTTTAGTTTGACAAAATAATGAAAGAGTATACAGTAATACCAGCTATATAATACTAGCTATTTATATAAATACATATATCCTACTCATACTGATTATTAAGAAAAAATTTATAAAGATCACAATAGAACACTTTCTGTCGATTAAAGTAAGTAAAGAATGATAGTTTCAAAAGCTTAATTCAACCATTTTTTTTCATAGGTAACTAGAGACACAATTCTTTTGGCGAACTTAACCATATTTTGTGACAGTTTACTCAAGGCATTTAGCATATTAAGTAAATTTCATAACAAACTTCAAGCAAATTGTTCAAGTCAATTCTTGAAACAACATATTCTCTTAGATATGTGATAAGCTTCTCTACAGAGAGTGTTTAAATTTGCATATTCGAATATTACTCGAATGTCAAAGAGAATCGCAACATCACAGTGCCAAGGTAGAGTAATTGCTTTTTAATGAAATCAATGATTCGCCCCCCAGTTCCCACACTTTCCTCCATTGATGGCAACTGAATAGAAGTATATGCTAATAAATCTATCCAGTCTGTTGCATTGTCTTTGGTTTCACCTTCTACCCACACTGTCCAATTGTCTTTGGATGAGTGTGCCAGCTGGACATAAACGGTATATCCATTGGAAAACCACATAATAATGTCCATTCAATCATTATTCAAATCAATGTATGCAAGTCCGAATGAAATCTTATCGTACATATGTATGTAATTATTGTCCACAATCCCTTTTGGGCTCTAATTAAATTACCGAAATCCAGGTGCGTATTATTGACTAACTGCAATCTACATACATGCATATGTAAGCACATATCTACACAATTAATTTAGTAGCTTTGTCCAATTGAATGCGAGATACACCTTTAGTATGGTTAGACTAATTGTAAGTAAAATTCATGGCATATTAATGATTTTGTATTTAACATCTGCTTTTAATTGGCTACATCAAATTGCATTTTGTCTTGGTCCCTGCTATTTTCTAATATATTATTAAACAATTTTCAAACATGAAACCAATTACAAATTCCATTCATGGCCAACAAAAATGGAATGTTAGGTGGAAAATCAAAAGGGAAAACTGTGAAAAACATAGAGAGACATGAAGCGGAAGCCATACGAATGTTGTACCCTGTATTTCCCTAGATAATTGGTTGTGAATGGTCTACAGTTTGGTTGGTTGTTAGAAATTTAATAGTGAATTTCAATTCGTTGAGCTTAGGCCAAAAATTACAGGGTATTAATGTTGTTGGTCTTAGCCAAGTGTATTATTTTTCACCTCTGCCAAAGCCAGTAAATTCTCTGTAATCAGGCTTTTGTTTGCCAATATTTTATTTAAAATTTGTAACCAAACAACGCATGAATACTTTAAAGGACATGGTACAACAATTTTGAATGCCTTAACTCCCAAAATTATTTTAAACTATTGCTCGGACAAAACCAATATGAAAGTAAATGAACACCAAAAACTTATAACAAAATTATAATCGAATTGACGTGTGTTTTTTTTGTGAATAAATGGTTGTTATTATCTTACAGAATAAAGCATCGAAGGATAAAGGATAGTAATTTTATGGTACCGAATTCAAAATACTCTTGAAAGTAAATGCTAGATTATGATTCTCAATAAATTTTGTGATATTGAACCAAGGGAGCCTGAGTATACGCCAATTCTAAAATACATATATTTGAAACAATTACACTCAAAAAAAAAATTTGGCCTTCTAACATTTTTCAGATTTTAATGCGAAGAATATAAAAGTTAAGACCTAGTAGTTATCGGATACAATGCTTATCATATTTATAACCCACTTTTAAACGAAAAGAACACATTGTCCAAAAATTTTTCCCACATGACATATTTCTCCAAAATATTGAAAAATGAGTAGTTCAATATTTGAACTTTGAATAATATAGTATATACATACTAGAAAGCTGCATGAAAGTTAGCAAGGCGTCATTCAAGACATTCAGTCGCATTAGCAATTAAATGTTCTTAGATGACAACTATTTTATCTAAAAGGAATATACAATCGCTAGGGGGTGGTCAAGTAGCTGTGTCGCCATTTCTAGATGACCACATCCAGTTTGGTCAATACTCCAGGAAGGTATTGGGGTATTATATTATCAATACTAAGACTTATGTTGTCATTTACAATTCACAAAATAATTTAGGCCTCTATTTCCGTGTTGGATCAAAGATTACCTAATAAATGGAGTCCCAAATGTTCTTGTGAAGTCTACGTACCATAAATCCACAAATGTGAGATCGGTTATGTTCGGGGTAAGTCATTTTGGCCCACTGTTTTTCCCACTCTTCTTTAATTTGCCGATTTTCAATCAGTCATTATACATATATTTCCGGGAGCTTAGGCACAAACGCAGACGATGCTTAAGAAATAAATAAGAGAAGGTATTTCAAATCGACATTTGGGATTTTACCTTTATAATCGATTGAATTAATGAGGCTTAAAAACTCAATGGAGTTAAATGAATAAAGTGCTCTTATAGTAGTCGAACTCATAGATTTGTTCACATTTATTTATTAATTTTAGTTTATTTTTTTTAAGTTTTCAAAAATTTATGTGAAAAGTGAAAGAAAAAGTAAGTTTTTAAAATAGTCTCCATAATTCCTTCATATGTATTTGACAGTAAAATTGTAAAAGAGACCCCTTATAGCTCTTGCTCACTTTTAAAATTACTAAAATAAGGATAATTTTCTGAGGAAGTTTAGAAATTATTATTTTATGAACGAACAAACTAATTAGTTTATTACTTAATGTCACAGTTTTGCAATTATTTGCATGATATGATAAACTTTTGCCTTTTTCTACCACCCCCCCTAAACATTTGTGGGGTAGCTACTTGTTGATTAATTTATTAGTTTAGAAACAATTCAGAAAACTTTTGCCCTTGAATATTTCACAAATTTTTTAAAGCTAATTAAAAAACTTTTGCAGCAAAAATACCAAAAAGTAAATCAATCTTTATGGATCAACAGCTCACAGCTACTGTGGCTGCGGTATTGTGTGTACAGAGGAACAATAAGCTTCTTGTATTGCTATTGTTTATAATGTTTACCAACCAAGCTCCAGCAAGCCCCTCCTCCCTACATATTTGCTCCATTCGCTAACAAACAAAAGCTTTAAAAACTACTTTATACGCAGACCAAAAAACCACAAAACAAAAAAAAAAAAACAAAAACGAGAAGCTAAAAAAAACTTTTGGCCAAACAAAAAAAAGTGGCAGAAGGCAGGCAGGACGGCACAAGGATAGCTTAAATTAGTGGCAAGACCAATACAAAATGGCGTCGGACAACGGCCACCACATCGATGGGGCCCGAAAGTGATTTATGCCTCATTCGAGGAGAACAGAACGAGAGAAAAGTTTCAGCAGAGCGTGTGAAAGCCAAGCCGCGTTTTTCCTTTTGGTTTAATGAACTCGAATGTTAATAAATAAATTTGTCAATGAAAGTGGCAAGAACAACAGCTTGCCAAAGAGAGAGAGGGGAGTGGAGAGTGGAGCTGGGGGCTGATTCAAGAGTAGGTTATCAGTGATTACCAACGCAACATAATGGCAACGAAGATGAATGACAACAAACTCTATTGTTGGCCAGTCCGTTTTAATTTGGTATTGTGCCCCGAAAGTTAGGCAACATATTGCCGCAGCCTAATGAGGCAGAGAGACAAACCAAAACAAATTGAACGACCACACAGTGGACCCAAGCAAAAATCGAAAAAAAACGGTGAATATTTAATGGGACTTGAATAAAGCACACACAATATGCTAATTGCTAAAATCAATATTGGAATGGTTTACTATTTTTACAATTTGTAACATACAGACAGAGATAAAACATTAATTAAGCTCTACTCATTGCAATTATTTGGCCAAATTCTAGTGCCTTTAGTAGGGTAGGGGACTTTTGTGACCCTATTTAAACGTGATTTAATTTGATTTTTATGCTCACACATTCGTTTGATATTGGCATTTGATTTTATTGTTTGCTGACCAATTGACTTGAGGCAATCAACACATCATCATGGTCGAAATAGAAGGAACCCCTCGCGTATCATTAAATGGCATCGGAAGCACATCAAGAACCAGAACCACATTATCGTTTATTTTGATAGGTTTCGACGTCTTCTTTTTTTGTTTGGTGTGTGTGGAGAGCACATGAAGAGACGAGGATACCACACATATCACCCACACAAACATACTCATCCATCCATCCATCTATCTATCTATCTAAGTAAGTATGTTTGTTTGTTTTCTTTGCTTTCTCTCTAAAGTTTATTTTGCCTTTTTTTTTGGAGGGGTGGGTGGTGCAGTGGTTCGTTGTGGGGTACTATTGTGTAACGATTCATGCAAAACATTCATCAATTTTGTTAGCCATGGCTACAACTTGATTCATCGTCATCATCGTCATTGATGATGAAGATGATCCCTTGGCTAAAACATGTTGTTGCAGGTGCTTACATGAACCTAAAAATAGTCCAAAGCCAAAAGAGATTGAAACTGATGGGCCAAGGCTTTTGGGAAATGTTTAAGTTTTCGATTACATGACAAAGCCGCTTTTGGCATTTAAGTGGACGATTTACATGGAAACTAACTTAGGGCTAAACGAGACGATACTCAAGGCCAGCAACAAAATACAGAAAAAACAACAAAACTCATCACTCATCAACCTTAATAATAAGAAATACTTATAAGAAAAACATTTAATGAAGATTGAAAAGTTTAATTGAATCATTGTTATGGGTTGTATGGTAATAATTACACAGAATTTTTGGCTTAATTCCAGGAAGCATAAAATGCAAAATATCTGGCAATATGCCAGGACAATATTTCTCTTGTTTTATATCCTTTTTGTTGTCCTTCTCCCCAATGACCTACACAATGTACAATAATAATTTACTAACGCTTGACTAAATTGGACATAAAGACAAACCAAATTGTTTTGACACTTTTTGCATACTCATATGCCAAAAATAAATTTGATTTGTCAGTCAGGTGTGATTGCTGTTATCAATGAATTCTTTCCATATATGTAAATGTGTGCAGTATATGGTGACAGGTGATTGAGGTAACTTTTTAGTTTTCGGTGTAGGCGAAATTATTCAAACAGACAAATGTCGTATTCAAATTCTAGATGACTGACTGAGCGTGTAGGCGGCTAACCACATCTATAGTTTTTCAAACTGTATAAATATAAGAGTATATGACACATCATGTATTGATTATGTTATACTCTGTTTGTGGTGAATTGGGAAAACATACGTTTGTTTTTATACAAACAAAACCTTGGTTCTGGTTTTAGATGAAACCGATTCAAATAATGCATGAGGAATAAATGCGAATTGAAATCAAATTGACTTTATCTGAATTCAGTTATTCGAATCTATTTTTATTTTCTCGTTTGTTTCTTGGAGGGCATTAGAAATGGGTTCACTGAAATCCGTAAAATGTATATTTATATTAGATATGTATTATGTATTTTGTAGTGTATCTCTACTTTTTCTCTTTTGGGTACAATGAGAACCTCAATAGAAAACGCACCACATTGAAAACCACCCATTGAAGCTATTTATCAATGGCTTATCAACCATTAAAGATATGTATCTGAAATCCATAATATAGTCAGCAATGTTTGAACTTAAGAAAAACTGCAGTTCCTACCAATGTCGCTTAAATTAATATATATATGTAAACATATTTTTTTACAAAATTCTTAACCTTAAGACTTTTTATTCGTTTTTGTTTAATTTAACAAAAACAAGTCTTTTTTTTTAGTTTGGAAATTTGTTTAGGCTGAACAACGCAAGCTTTTTAACGAAAATTAGTTTCCCTATTTTAGGTAAACTTTCCCTTATTATATAATGATTTTTATGTGATCAATTTTTATAAAAATTTCCTTAAAGAAATAATACATTCGTCTAACATTTTTTCATAGATACTTTAAAACTACTTTAGTTAATAATTAAAAAAAATGGTCAGTATTAAATATTTTATATAACATTAATATGAGGCTTAAATCATTCTTAAGTCTTAGAGAGTTAAAATATTGTAATTAAGTGTCAAATTCAAAACTGTGCTTTAAATAATAAAAAATTGATCAGGATGTTATTTAGTTGGATCCAAAAATTATGATTATATCTGTATAAAATTTTGTTATAAATTTCGTCGTATCTTATTCTTAAATCGAGCTAATACCCCAAGCAAGAATTGTTGCTTGATTTTTAGGCATTCTTTTTAAACGAACATTCAAGGGCTATAAACAAGACAAAAGACAACGAAGACAGAAGAGTGGGAAAATAAAAACAAGACTCACCATTAAGACATGACTCCTTCAATGTTGATAATAACCATAGTCCTTGGCCCCAAACGTCCTCTCAATCGTTGCGGTTGTAAAGGGTTGATGCAATGATATATTACACGCAGTTTTGTTATTTTGAGGAATTTAAATCACTTCTTCATATATCGCAAATCTCTAGTTTCGTACAATTTTCGTATACAAGATTTTTTTCCATCGAAGCTGTGCACCATGTATAGATTTTTATACCCTTGCAAAAAGGGTATATTAATTTTGGTCAGAAGTGTGCAACGCATAGAAGGAAGCATCTCCGACCATATAAAGTATATATATTCTTGATCAGCACGACGAGACGAGTTCAAATAGCCATGTCCGTCCGTCCGTCCGTCCGTCCGTCCGTCCGTCCGTCCGTCCGTCTGGATCAACGCAAACTCCTCCTAGACCGTAAGAGCTACAGAGCTGAAATTTTGCATGTAGGCTTGTATATACTGCAGGCGTTGTATATCTCGGATTCAGCCGGATCGGATCACTATATAATATAGCTCCCATACAAACGCCAAAGTCACGAACAGTGACTTATCTTAATAACTTCGTTATTTTCTGAGCTATTGTCGTGAAATTTAATATTGGTGAGTTAATTACACATATAAACGACTGTGCCAAATTTGATCAAGATCGGGTGACTATATCATATAGCTCCCATAGGAACGATCTTTCGAAAACAGTGACTTTTGTCAATAACTTCGTTACTTTTGACGCGATTGCTTTCAAATTAAACATGTTAGTTTAGTATATTTGTTAATGGCTGTGCCAAATTTGATAAGGATCGGGTAACTATATCATATAGCTCCCATAGGAACGATCGGTGGAAAACAGTGACTTTGATTAATATCTTCGTTATTTCCTATGGTAAGATTGTAGGCCGTTCTTTCGGACACATTAGCCCTTTTAGATTAAACGTTTTTCCACTTTGATAGCTATAGGTAAGGAAAGAGTTACCAAAAAGTTGCAAGGGTATACAAACTTTGACGCGGTCGAAGTTAGCCCATGCCGTCTGGTTTTTCTATTGTTTGATACCTCCTTCTGCAATCTGTCCGAGGGGTGAACAATCTTCAATTTATAATATTTAAACGTGACATTTACAAAGATATATACCTATAAATAGACAACAGTTACATATAACATTTTATGACGAATAAATAATTTATGGAATTGGGGGAGTTGGGAAGGTTAGTCCACTCTATGTGGAAGGTCTAGGGTATGTTATGGTGTTTTCTCGGGCACCTTGTTGCAGTGCTGTTGTTTAACAGATTGATGGGATGGGGGTTAATCTGTCTATCTCATTGGTCCAGGTGTGCTCTTGTCAGCTTAGCGATTTCATGTGAATCTCTTCATTTGTTCTTAACCAGTTGGCATCTGTCACAATTCTGATTCTGATTCAATTTGGTATCGTTGTATTCTTTACCTGCTGGACATACTAGCAGTGCCTTAGATCGACACTCCACAGGTCCATACTGGCTTAAGCTAAATACTGGCAACTTAAATTCCTAAAAAGTAAGCTTTAACATATTATACAATGATTCTTACCTTAACTTTCCTAAAATAAATAATATATTTTTTAATATTTGGGGAGATAAGTTTAAGAAAAAGAAAGTGAAGTCTAGTTAACTAAACCATTTGTACCTAACGAATGTTTTATTTTTGTTGAGAAGTATTTTTTTTATAGATTAGAATAAAATATCAATTTTGACTAGACCTTTTTGTGTATATGTAAGTATTGAATATATTTGCATAAAAAGAAACAAATAATAAAAAACATTTCCCCATTTTGAATAAAGTAACTTTCTTTACATTTGCTTGTACGATATGCCAAAAAGCAAAGTAAATTTTCATGTATAAATATCGATTGCAATTAACAAGTTGTCATTCCTATATGATTTTCAATTAAGATATTGTAAATATTTGCCTTAACGTAGCAAAAATATTTGGGTTGCTCTACCACAAGTTATGAAATGTTATTGGAACTCATGTCTTGGGACAGAAAATGCAATTCCATGCAGGGTTTCTTTCTTCTTTTTTTTTTGTCTAAACAAATATGTATATATTTTTATGTTTTTGCATTTCAATTCAGTTCATTTGTAGAGGTAAAATATGTCGAAAGAATTTTCATTTAAATGAACTTGCCACAACCGCCCCCTAACCACCACGCCCACTACACTTTACTCTTTGTCTTTCCCACCTCGTGCTGGGACTCTCTCTCTGTGTCTCTCTCTCTATTAGAAAACTTTCAAACCAAGTGCAATAAAACATTTTATTTCATACATTTTTTCTTGTTTTTGTTTTTGTTTTGGTTGCTATCGCTAACAAAGTTGCCTTTTTTATATTGGACAAGAACAAAAATACCCTGATGATAAATTGTCATATTGGCCCGGGGGGAGAGGGTAGGGGTAGTGAAAAGTTGGGGGAATGCCTAGAGGAAAGTCTGTCCCTTTATTGCATTTATATTTAATTTGTTAGATTCCTTTTTCATTCTCTGTCTTTCTCTCTATGAGCAATTTCAATAAATTCTCATCTGAACTGAAGTAGTCGAAAGTTCAGCCTTAACTTGGACTATTTGTTGTCTCTATATAATCCACATTATTATATATTCTCTTTTAGTCATTTGCATCGATAAGCAACAAAAAGCAAATTGAAGTACTAATGAGGAAAATGCTCATTCAATGTTACCAAGGTCAAGTCGCAAGTTGATAAAACTGATAAGCGTAAATGGGAAATGGGCAGCAGTCCAAAATGGAGGAGAAATCCAAAGAAAAAGGCGGGGAAATTACAGAATTTAGTACTGAAAGAAACATTTGTGTTATACACACAACTTGTGTATAACAATTTGTATTTTGGAATGCTGTGCGCGTTCCTTAAGCTCGCTTCTTTTATTGGTCATTTAAGCGAGTTTCTGTGTTTGGTGTTTTCTTCTTGCTCTCTCCTCCCATTTTTATTTTATTTATATTTTTATATGGGCATAGTAAGCAAATTGTTGTTGGCGCGTGGCGGCAAAGGCCAAGGACCATGGGCCAAGGGGGCGTGGCTGCAGAAAGAAGATTAAGCCAGAGGCTTAAACTGTGGCAATGAAAATGGACTAAGGAATTTGATGGAAAATTAACAATTATTAAAGTTGCATTGCTCAAATTTCTTCACACCAGCCGCATTGTTGGACTTTCCGTTTCACTCAATAATACTTTAAGTTACGCATTTTATGTTGTTTTCTTTTCTTTTTGGTTTTTATATGTTGTGAGTATGTTTTTAAAACACTTTTACACTTTCGCACCACATTTTTGTTTGTCCGTTCAACCCACTCAACTCTCAACCCTCAAACCTTTGGGGAGCTATAATAAAAATGCCGGTAGCCATATAAAAATCTTCATGGGAAGCTTGTCTCGAGGTCGTTGCACTGACATTGTGATACCCTAAGTTTAACCTGAGTGAAACTCAAACTCTGATTTCCACATCGACACAATGGTCGTTTTTCTAGGTCAACGTTTCATTCATGTCTAATTTAGTAACAAATGTTTTCGCCCATGTCTAGGCTTCTTTTGTTACCACATGTCGATCCTATTTCAATCAGGTAAAGGAATCGTCCTTCTAGAGTAACAAACATTCAAACTGAATAACTCGCTTTCCCTTGTAATTGGTAGACAGGTTTGTAATCATAAGTATACAAAGAAGGGCAGAAGGGCTTCAATATTTTGAACAAGATTATTTCAAAAGCTCAAGGATGGATCTAGATACTCGGGGGTGTTCGATCAAAAAATTAAGATTTTCGGCCTTGGCAATTTGAGGAATTATATACATTGCCGACCACTTAGAAGATTTGCTAGGTTGGCGTAAAAACAAGCGAAAAAAGTAACAACTGATTGGAAATATAAATATTTCAAAATGCGTTGAGACCCCTCAGACCTCCGCTCTATTTTAGCCTACTCTCCTTTTATCAGCTGCCTTTAAAATAATCTTTTTCTGAATATTAAACGGGGTTTGATTTCAAAAAAGGTCATAATTTGAACACTAAACATTTAAGAAAATAATTAATTAGTTAACTTAAAAGTTCTTGATAAAAGTAAGTTAATATAATTCGTTAACATATCAAAATGAGGCGGGGAAAATGAGGGAAATTGGCTCCCAAAAATATACAACAAGTCGACCGAGAATTCGATTTTTGAAACACATAAAGAAGTCTTGAAAAATTCTGCGGATGAAAAAAATTCTAAATCAAAATCAAATCAATTGCTTTAACATTTTTTTTTTAAGTTATAAGGCATACGAAAAGTTATGAACTTTTTGCAAATAATGAGCACTTACAGCCTATTGCATACTTAAAGGAGCTTATTTTCTCCATTTCACAGTACTAGATCCGCCCAACAGCCCTCGCAAGCTAGATATCTTGGCATCACTCTCGATAAACGCCTTACATTTGGCCAACATCTTAAAGCTACAGCAAAAAAATGTGGCCAAAGAATGCAGCAATTAAGGTGGCTGATTAATAGGAAAAGCTCTATGTCGCTCAGGGCCAAAACAGCAGTATATGTGCACTGTATTGCTCCAATCTGGCTGTATGGCGTGCAGATCTGGGGAATTTCGGCTAAATCCAACTACAAACGCATACAGGTGCTCCAAAATCGGGCTGCGCGGCAAATAACGAACTGTCCATGGTATGTGCGTGGATCCACATTACACCGTGACCTCAACCTGCACACAGTGGAGGAACAGATCGGTAGACACACCAGCAGATATAGCGACCGGCTTAATAGACACCGCAGTATCCTCGCAAGACGGTTACTACCTGCCAGGCCTCTTAGACGGTTAAAAAGAAAGGGCTTCGCCAAAAATATTAGCTAACCAACATTAACAATAATATTTATAGTCCTCTTGGGTATACCAATGAGGTTTGGTCCTTTTTTTTAAAACATCTACTTGTGTTGTTATGATACTATTTTTGTATGTATGGATTCAGCGCTTAAATAAAACAAAAAAAAAAAAAAAAAAAAAAAAAAAAAAAAAAAAAAAACTAGATCCGCCCGTGAATCAGTTATATTAATATTAGAAAGCATTTTCTTTATTGCACTTTTGCTTTGTATGATTCTTTAAAATATTAAAATCTCGTCTAAAAATAGTTGCCAATCTTAATTCAAATACAAATGGTGAAATGAGAAAGTTGCACTTTGTATCCAATCCTTTTAAATTTTTTTTGTAAGGTATTTCCCCTGTTGGTTTTGGATTAAAAATTTATGTGCCTTCAAACTTGAAGACTCAAATATACTCATTTTAACACAGATGCTTTACAGGGTAGAAAAACGTTACGAGAGATATATGTACTCATGTATATTTGCCGTTTCTTCGGGCCACTTTCGCCTTAGCCAACTTGGCTGTAGGCACAAAAAGTTTTTTCTTGGCCACACACTTACGTCTCGTACGTATTATTATTATTATTATTTGCTGTGAGGGAGGCCATCAGAAAAAGGTGCAGAGAGTTTTAAAAAGTTGGGAGAGAAAACCCTTTATTATAGTCCCATTCCCTATTGATGTCTACCATTTTGTAGTATATGAGGATTTGCCTGCTCATCGATTATGAAAAGTTAACTAAAGGTCAAAGGCCCGCAGGGATTTGACAAAAAAGAAAAAAAAAAACAGCAAGAAAGTAAGAAAAAAAAAGCGGAAAACAACAAAGTATATGCCCAGAAGGAAAAGTGCTAAAAGGCAACTTTAAAACAGGAAAATATGCTAGTTCAGCCATGTTTGGAATTTGGTTTTCATATCATTTCTTCTTTACTCTCTTCTGTTGTTGGTTTTCCCTTTTTTTTTCTTTGTTGTTACTCCATCATTTGCAATTTGCAGTCATTTGATAGTCACAACACTTGACCAGAAGTTGACCAGCTGCAGGGCGTAGGCGTTGTAGGCCATGTACATGTTCATTGTTCCAATTGGATTGGCATGCCCCACAAATGGTCATGTAGTTTGACTATCAGAACGCATTTTCATCGGATTTGCCGACACCCAGGCCCAGGCTTAGGACCAATGCCAACGCAATTTGAAAATTGTTTCGCTTCTTTTTGGATGTTTGGTTACGCCAATTTCAGCAAACATTTACATGGCTACTGGGGCATATTGTGGCTGGCACCTCACCAATTGCATTCCTGATTAGTTTTTCCATGCAAGACAATTTTCCAATGATTCCAACATATATTCCTTGCCAATCCCTGCGTGGGTGTTCTGTGTGTGTGTGTGTAGGAAGAAATATCTGTTTTAGCTGAACCAAAAAGCGAAAGAAAAACCAATCATTTTGCTTTGTCATTAATTTGACATGGAATGAATTGCCGATTGTTTATTTTTGTGTGTATACACATATTTGGGTTGGGTGATGGGTGACCAAAAATGAGCAACTCCCTTTAGGGAGTAAGTGAGCTAAAAACGTTCACTGGTTTTTATTTTGACTCATTCATTTGTTCAGTTGTTCCTTGACTCAGTTGTTCACTGATTCACTTTTTTATTTAGTTGTTCAGGTTTTGTTGAAATCCCATTTTCACTGACTTACTTGTAGGTCATGGGACTTACCACCTTTGGTTTTCATTGCATAAGGGAATGAATATTTGCCGGGTATTTTCTACATATTTTATCTGCTATAAAATGGAATGCAATATTGTGACAAAGGGTTATACCATAGAGTCAACTTGCAAGAGTTACAAACTGTTTCTTGTTCTTAGTTTGACACTTTGCAGTAAGATAAGACTTGAATAAGTTAGTCAGTAAACAAATGAGTAAGTGAAGAAGTTAGTCAGTGAATAACTGAAAAAGTAAGCTAGCAAGTGACTGAGTGTGTTTAAAGTGAGTGAGTTAGCTGATTCATCATATTGAGTCGTTTGACCCAACACCAGCACAGATACAAATAAGTAAGTATAAACATATATGTATATATTTGTCTTCCATTCGATTACATTATATATAAAAGCTTCCAATTTTGTTACACAAAAAGGCAGACATGGCTTTTGCGTGGGTTTATATATGTAGTGCTGTCCACACAAGTGAACTCTTGACTCAAAACACAATGCTTAAAAAAAAGAAACGAAGTAGCTGAAAAGGATATTGCTGGAATACGTTAGAAATTTTCAACACATCAAATAAATTGTTTAAATATATTTCAAATAAATTACAGTACATTTAGAAGCACTTTTTAGGTAAAACTTGAATTTTATGCATTAAATCAATAATAATTGAAATTTATTTATTTTAGTTACCCGTTGCTTGCCAAAAAAATTTCAAACTGCGCGCTTTTTTCCCTAAAACGGCAGAGGGCGCCACTGCCCAGCAGCTGTAAAGAAAAGTTTATCGATAGTTGCACATCTGGCAGCGCCATTGGTATTTCATGCCGTTAATGACATATGGCAACTCTTAGGTAGAACAACAACAAGTCGCAACAAAATAAAAATCGTGATAATAATAATTAAAAAATAAGCTAATAGAGTACATTTTAAAATGGCCCAAGATATTATATTAGACAACGAGGAGCCCAGCAACAATAAGGAAACATTCCTTCAGCAGTTTTGCAAATCAGTACAAAATTGTGAGTATTTAAAGATTTGCTGTACCCCGTTCTGCGACTTCTTGCGTTTTTATACCCTACGAATCTATGTACATTAATTTTTATTTGTGTCTTGTAACAAAGTGAAAATTCTATATCAGTGTAATTAAGAAAACTCACGGCAGTGTATATGTTAAATTTCATAATCATTTTCCTCTTATTAATGTTTGGCGACAACACAAATTAGCGAGAGTATTGAAACTTCGTTAGAGGGCCCAATGTTTAGATTGTTTTGATCTGGCACAGTTGGACTCGACCTTATTTTATTTGTCTGGCCAAGAAGAATTTAAGTATAAGGCGGCAATTGAACTCCGATTAAGGCTAACAAATGGTTTATCTATAAATAAATATTGTTAAAAATAAAGTCCTTTCAACGAATCAAATTGATATTTAATTATAGTTTAAATGATTCCAATGTTAAACAAG
Source organism: Drosophila willistoni (assembly GCF_018902025.1). NCBI lineage: Eukaryota > Metazoa > Arthropoda > Insecta > Diptera > Drosophilidae > Drosophila > Drosophila willistoni. The sequence goes on from NW_025814048.1 coordinate 6,150,490, forward strand.
TGAGCTCATATAAAGGATGCATACAGGATAATTTTAAAATGTCGTCTGCTTTCGGTATAAATTCATTTGATTTTCCTTGCACACTGGTCCTCCTCCTCCTCCCCCTACTCGTTCTCCTTCCACTACGCCTCTTACATATCTCGAGATGCTTGTTTTTGCAACATTTGAGCGAAACGACGGGCTATCAACAGTGAAGTGTCGATAAAACGATCCACACAATTGCTAAGACATGTCTCTGTGCTGTGATCCAGTTTAGTGCCCGGTCTGCCAATGCATTTCTCCCAACAGATCTCATTGAATTCATGAATCTGTGCATTTATCTGCGCCTTTTGCTTTTCGATCAGGAAAAACTCCTGCAACTCCTTCTCCTTGTCCGAAAGTTCATTTATATCGGACATGATGCTCTGAAAATATATATTTCTAATAAAAAGAAATTTTGTAATCTGGTTTATTTCTTCTGAGGTTGAATAATGACTGAACAAGTTCAAAATATAATTTTGACAACGAGTTCAATTGCCACTTGATTTTATCTTTGTATTATTATTAGATAAATTTAAAGCTACAGAGTAGTGATGTAGGTTTTAATAAAAACATCGATGTCTATGTTCATCGAAAGTTTCGATGTTAATAATCAATGGTGTTTTAAAACATTGAGCTTAAATATCGATGCATCGATGTATGTCTGATGTCTTTCTGAGTTAATAAAGTTTACTGTTTTCTAATAATCAAAAGTTCTTATAATAGTATTTAAAATGAATCTTAAATAAATAAATGCTCGATGCATCGATGTTTTTTACATCACTACTACAGAACAAGGGCACAGCCTAAGACCACTTTTAGCTGACACAACGATCGAATATCTTAGGGATTATAAAATGTTTTAGTCTAGAAAATATTATTCATCTCCTAAACCACATATGTAAATAATCTATAATTGAAATTAAGTGAAAAACCTTAACTAAATTGAATGAATTGTAACTAAAACTTAAAATAATAAGCCTATATCTAATTTAGGCCAAGAAAAAACTACAAGAAATGTATGAACTAACAAATTATAACCTTAACACTTGATATTTATTTAATGGAATTCTTATTGATTGTGTATATTTATCTATACACCCACTAATAATGTGCAAATTGTTGTTCTTTTTTTTTTTTTTTTAGCAAGTGGCGCTGCTTTACTTGAGGTTATCCGCCAAGTCTTGGAGGCTCCTAATGTGTTTGTGTTTGGTGAGCTACTTGTCGAGCCCAATATAGTCGCAGTAAGTTGTGTGCCATAATCTCCTTAAAGTGGTCGCTTAACTTTTTGTATTTTTGTTTATGTGTGCAGCTAAAAGATGGGCCCGATGCCAAATATCACAACACTTTGAATCTGTTTGCCTATGGCACGTACAAAGAGTACCGTGCAAAGCCGGATGAATATATTGAACTCACAGCGGCAATGCAAAAGAAACTGCAGCATTTGACTATCGTTTCGTTGGCCATTAAAACGAAGAGTATTCCCTATGCAATTCTGTTGAACGAGCTGGAAATCGATAATGTGCGTCATCTGGAGGATATTATCATTGAGGCCATTTATGCGGGTAAGTTTGGGGTAATTGAGAAACTTCAAACAAACATTAACCCAGGTTAGGCCAACCGTTTTACCTGATTTATGCCGGCCAAGTTTGTTTTTCGTACTTAAAGGAAACTTCATAAAGAAAGTCAATAGGTTAAGAGCCATGAGAGCGAAGAATTTAATTTAGATTGAAAAAAGATGTGGGTAACATGTATTTGGATTGTTTTCTAATGTTGTCTCTACATTCCCTATGATAAAGCAACTCAGTGTTAAAATCTCTTAGGCCTCTCAGGTCCGTATCGTCATGTCGTGATCTACTTTTTCATCATATTTTGCATAATTAAATCAAATGCTAATTTTTAGTTGCCTCAATTAGCATTTTGAAGGAGTCGACAAAGTATTCGTCTAGTATGTGCAAAGCAATAGGCAACAGTTGGTGGTTTTCAAATCAAGTTTTGGCCCATGTTTCCACTTACACCTATACACGCTTCGCCGCTTCCCCATCCTGAGGCATTGCACTTGATTAGCCGGGACAGCTGACGCTTCCTTGGAAAAACAATGGTCCATGATTTTGGCGCGTGTTCATTAAGTGATGTGGGTCTTCGTCGTTGTCAAAGTCGCTTGGCCGACTACCTCTAATACTGTCGCCTACCGACCCACCAGTTGCGCCTTAAAGTATGCAAAAAGAAATACAATTTTTATGGCATTTAAGCATGGTCGACAGCTTGGGGAACACTTGCCTCAATGATTTGCTTCTTTTCTCGTTTCTTTTCTTTTATTTTATTCTGCATCACATTTCTGAGAAGCAAAGCTGCTAGCTGATTTGCCAGTGACTCCAAGATGTCCATACTGTCATGAACTTGGGATAAGTGGCAGTTGGAACCAATTGAAAGACTTGAGATCGCCTGATATTATTGACAAGCTGCTTTTAGATTGAAAAGCTGATTTATTGCTTCAGATTAAAATGAAAAAAAGAAGCAAAAGAAATAAGGAAAGACCAAAAGAAAAAAAAAAGTTAACTAACAAAATCAAATTAAATTTCAAGGTCAAATTCAAGAGAAATTCATAATAGGACGCAAAAGGGATTCTATGGAAAAATATAAGTTTTTATATGATTTGCTTTTGCTCTATGCAGTTTCAATTATTTTGTTCGTTCATCTAAAATGTGTTCACCTACCGCTTGTAAGTTGAATGTAACCAAAATGTTGTTGTTGGACTCCTCTTGAAAACAGAAATAGAAACCCCATGTCCGCACACACACACACACACACATACACGCACACGCACACATAAATACACCTAAATACACAATGCAAAATATATACCTTTGAGCATGAAATGATTCGTGTAACCTAGAGCAGTGTTGGTTAGAGGGGGGTAAAGAGCAAAAGAAAATTTAGCTCACTGTCGGTATTTGAGCTTCCCCTGGAATTTTATTTGTTGGGTTTTCTGTGTGTATATGTGGGTGTGTGTGTGTGTGTGAGTGTGTGTCCGTGTGTGTGTGTGTATTTTGTGTAAAAATACCATCATAATATTGGTAAGCCTCAGAAATGGCTGCTTGGCTTAAATGAAATGTTGCCCCAAAGTCAGTTTCAACAAAGCGAAAAATCGCCTAAAACTATGCAATGCTTCTTTTAGAGCGAACAACGAAAAACCAATAAAAGACCAGACAGAGAGATAGATGGAGAGAAAAAGACAGAGATAGAGATGGTCACAACGCAGATAGATAGAAAAAGAGAGAGAGCAAAATATACAAAGCAAATACCATGCAAATTTTTAATGGAATCTTTCACTGTCCATTATCCCAAGCAAATAAAGTGACACACTAAGCCAAAGGAGAGGGAAATGAAATGCTGGTGTGCAGGAGGTGCCTCCTGCTACCTGTTCTAATTGCTTTCCAAATCCAGAGCACCAGCTAAGATTTATGTTATGATAGGCATCATTGAGCCATCAACAACATGGCCCAAGCACGGAGTCCCTGTAATCTGAAATCACCATTTAATGGTAGCCAAGTAATACAAATGGGAATGAGTGGGTGTGGGAGTGGGAGTCGGAGTGGGAGTAGGAGTGGGTTTTTGGCGGGGGCCATAAGCTAACAGGAGCAGCTAAACAGCGGCAGGTGAAATGTTAATGTTGCTCTTTGGTCTGTCTGGCATTTTAGGTTTGCTCTTTCACAAGCTCAGCCCATTAGAGCATTCATTTGTCTTGAGGCCAAAATGTAGAATGGTGTGAGTTATGGTAATTAAATGTATTTTATAATTGAAATTCGTTTATAGAGTTCAGTATACGAGTATATTATTTCTCTCTCTCTCTCTCTCTCTTTCTCCTAATGTGTGTGTTCATTTGGATCTGTGATTGATACGAAGCACTCTAGACACATCTAGAAGATTTACTGCAAAAAAGATTTCAAATTGTTTGACCATCATCAAATTGATGAAGATGAAGTACGTGTGCGTGGGTTAGTAAATTAATGAAATTGAATAGTCTTACCTGCAACTTTGTAATTGATTTTTCACTTTAACCCGATAAACCAAAATCAGTATCCACATGTAGTGAAAGTTTTATAAAATATTTAATCACCAAAAAGCATTGAAACTAAAACATGTGCACTTCTGGCTACTAATTGAATTAAAATTGGTTTTGTTGTGTTGTAGTCGGTTAACCTTACAGCATAGTGTGTCCTTTGAACTATTTCAATGTAATGGCAATTGGAGTAATGTTACTTGTATATGTATGTAGTAAAATCTTAAAGTTCTAACATATATCAATTAACATTTAAGACCTTTTGGAGTTTCAGTTTAGTTTACTATCTAAGAGAAGTCGTCCACCAGATGGCCGATAACCTTTGATAAACAGACTTCTGAAATAAATCGTAGTCAACTTTAAATAGCTTTTAATTAGCGATTGAAAGTAAAACTTTTCAAACTATAATAGTAAACAAACAAATAAAATTATCCTAAAATTGTAACTAATTGCATTATTAGAAAAGTTAATTTTAATAACGAACATTCAGGCCTATTCTCTTTTTCGAGTCATTTTCAAACGTAAATCGAGAACGATTTCAATTAAAATCTCAAACGTTTTTGTTTTCAAACCTAAGTTTCAAACAGTTTTGTTTCGTCTACTATATCAGCTTACAGGGTTGCCGAGCTTTATAATGATTAGTTAAAAGTTTCTTTTTCAGAGCAAATCCTTACAAAAACATCGAATTTATTTTGTGTTACTTAATTTTGCCAACCATGAAAAGTGACATAACTATTTCGATTTAAATGTTTCGAAAACTATGTATATCAGGTCAATTGCTATTCGAATGCTGTTTAACATTTTCACATTCAATTTTCTGGTACTTGATAAGAATAATTCTTAAATTTATGAATGGAACGAAATTATCAATTCATACTTAGAATCGTTCTTAACAAATTACAGATTAATAGAACAATAAATGAAGTGTTCAATGTAATAAAATTTAATAAAATTTGCTTTTCACTCAACGACTCCAAGGCAAATGAAAAGCCTCGTAATCAGAAGCGAGAAATGGTCGTAAATCCGATTTCGACAAAATCATTCGGAATCGGAAGCAATTCGGTTAATTTTATATAAGCAGAAGAATTGAATTGAGCAGTTTTCTCTATTTTGAACTAAATGTATGTTTCAAACTCACTTTTTTAATTCAAAAACCGATTGAACTCTCTTCATGTTTGGAATAAGTCCTTATGAAATGTTAATTAAACTGATCCGCTCCTGTATAATTTTTAGTGGTGGTTGGATGACTACATTTTGGGCGTATTTTTCTTCATCTTCATATGTTGTGAGGCGTTGGCTTTAATTTTCCTTTTCTTCTTTTTTTTTTTTGTTGTTGTATAGCCGCTTATTCTCTCTTGTCAAAGGGAAATCGCGCATAATTCAAGACGCTCTTGAGCTTTTGACTTTGTTTTCTTGCCCCTTTCTGCATGCATTCCTTTTTGCTTTCGTTTTTTCCTTGTTGCGATTTGCAATTCAGAAACTAAAGCGAAAAAAGAAGAAATGGGTTGCACTTGTGTGTGTGTGTGTGTGTGAATTGTGGGGGCTTTTGTTCGTTAACCCTAAAAGACAAAGGCTTTAAAATCGGATTATAAACGTCCATATAATCGGTGTTGTGTTGTTTTTTTTGTTGTTTTGTATCCAACGTATGGAAAAAGAAAAAGTGTATCATCTTTGTTTTTGTGGACTTCAAGTTAAAGCCAGGCAGAAAACAAAGCTCTTTGTCAAGCATTTCATATAGTTAACCTGCACTCTGCAGAAGATGCCTCTGCCTCTGCCAGTGCCAGTGCCAGTGCCAGAGCCAGTGTCATGACTTTCGAGGATTCCTTTGATTGCTGGGACGCAGATGTTTTTGATTACTGCGCTCCCCGGTTGCATAGTTTTTGGATGCCTGCGGCATATTGTCGCTGTAACCCACAATGAAAGTTTTTTGGCTAAAAGAACCTTATGCGCCTCATGCCTCTTTTGGGCTCTTTGTTTGGCCTTCCTCTTTGCGGGTGTGAGCGGGATGAGTGTGTGCATACGCATGTGGTGCATTTGTCGTCGTGGTTGTTGCCCAGCACTTTGTCAGTTTTAGGTGAAAAGTTTTCCATAGTAGTTGCGCACCCTGACTTTATATTGATGGCACAAGTTCGCGAGTTTGTGGTACACCACTCGATGTATACTCAAAACTCAAACCCAACCAAACAATCGACCATCCAGTCGATCCAGTCATCAGCAACTTCTTCTCTTCTATCTCTTGTCATTGTCTGACGGTCGCCTTCTGTTGGTGTCTTCATTTCCTCTCCTCTTTCACTTTTTTGACTGCTTTTTTTTTTTTTTGTGTAAAATTTCAATTAATAAGTTTTCTTTATTTTTTTATTTCTTCTCTTGTTTGTTGTTGGTTGTATTTTGATGGAGGTGCCGATGAGTTGTCTGCCAAAGTTGTTCAAAAGCTGTCAGCGACAGGTGCTCTCTTTTGCCGTTTATAGAGTTTCTGGCAAGGATAACACACACACACACACACACTGAGAGAGAAGATTCCCCTGACTGGTCATTTAGTTAAACTGCGTCGTTAGTGTTAAACAAAGATAAATGCAAATTACACAGACATCATACAGAAAATTTGCATTCGGATTTGCATTTTGTATTTTTCTTGACGATGTAAATGGAAACAACCGAAAAAGAACTCTCAGACTGAACGTGATTGATGTAGGTAAAGAGATTTGTTTAAAATGTTCATCTACTTTTTGATTCAAGTGTTAAAACAAGAAACAAACAACAAGTTCACAAAACTTGAAAGTTTTCTTAATTTTTAACTAAAAACTTTTTCATCCATTTGAACATTTCATCCGTTTTCTGTAGTGAATTTTGCCGACAAATAAGAAAAGTGCCTTCATTTTAACGTTGTTGAAACTCGTTGAATATCAAACGATGTCAAAAGATGGCTACTTTGAAGAGAAACACAAATGCAGATGCCAAGAAAAGGAATTCATTTATAGTTACACTTTATTCACAACTTTCACGACAAATCTCTCTGACCCTTCTTTGATCTACTCTCCTTACCAATTCCCTGTATCATGCAAAATGCCGATTCAAAGGATCGACCAAAGCCCCGAAAAGTACTTTATTGGCCCTTAACGTTTATTGGCTGTATCTTTCAAATTTTTGGCCCAAAGCCAGCTTTAACACAGTTTCATTTCGATACAAATGAAAAGAAAAATCTCCCAAAAAAAACGAAAGAAAGAAGAAAAAACCGCAAAAAGAAAAATAAAATGAAAGGCATTCAACATTCCTCAAACCATTCGTCCAACAATTCATTCCACGATGTTGTCCGTCAACAAATTTTTACACAATTTTGTGGGCAACAGTAAGCATGATTGATTGTTCCTGGCGTTGAATTTCCACGCCCCGTGAGTACCCAAGCAAAAAGAAAAATATGTGTCAAAACGCTTTGCAATATTACGAATTTTCTATGCCCTTCTGTAAGAGTGGTCAGACCTAGGAGGATGAGATAGATTAGGCCTAAATAATGTTAAAATTTCTTGGAGGTTCTTTAAACAGAAGGGATTAACACTTAATTCATATTTAATTGTTGATAATTTGCATATCAAATGTTCTACATTGAATCCACTGTTTATTTCCATAAAAACTTAATCTATGATTATTAAATTATACTCTGATACCCTGTAGGGTATCAGACCTCAGCCGATATGAATGGTGGCAATGACTGGAGACACGAGCACAGACTGTGACACGCACAGAAACGGAACCAAGACACATGTCAACGCTAAAATGCCGCAAAATTTTACAACACTTGTGGTTGTAGATGCCCCCACAATTCATGTCCTTGCCTCTTCCCATGCCCGCTGCTGCTCCTGATGCTCTGCAACAGCCTGCCATTTTTGGGGGGGAGGCTCCTCGTTTTTGCGGTTTCGTTGTTTGATTTGGTTGTAGATTTTCAATTATTTGTTGCCTGCCGTCGACGCCCTACGCCCCCTACTCTACGACCTTCTAACTGCCTCTTAGTAGGCGTCAAATGCAATAATAAAACAAGATTTTATGGCTCTCAAGCTAATTAAAATGAGAGGCAAGAATACGATAGAGATAAATCGAAGATATTCTCAGTCATGTGGAAAATACATATATATTTAAAGTGAATATTTATGACAAAACTTGGTCGTTCTATTTACAGAACTCAAGGTCGTTGGTTTGTGGCAAGAAGTCAGTGCTTGAAAGGCGCTTAGAAACTTTTGTCAACTAGAATTTTGTTATATATGTATGTATATAGTTTTACAGCTGCTGCGGATTAGCCATGTTGAAGTGCTTTCAACTACCGGCTATAGGACAAATGGCAAATGGAAATGGAAACTGTCCAATCGAGAATTTTCTATTTAATCCGAGTGTTATAAATTTTAAGCGAGCTTAAAATAAAACGACACAAGTTCACGCAAACAATTTCAAATTAATTACTCGAACTGCTGCTCTATGTCAAATTACATTTGGCCGGCTTACAAAGCCAGCCACGCCTCCGCTTACGCCCCCACATGACCAACAACTGGCAGTAACTCTCCAGCTCCTCTCTCTCTCTCTCTCTCTTTCTCTCAGCCTCTTCCTGTTTCACTCTGTGTTGTCGGATAGGATTTTGGTAATTGAGCCGGCAACACAATTGCCAACTGATTGGCCTGACACACAAACACATAGATAGACAAGTGGGTGGTGGGTGTAGGACAGAGATAGGGAGAGACATACACACGTATATATAGAGCTAATCACTTAAGCTCTAGCCGCCCGTAAGCCATAAAATATCAAAAACAAAACTTTAAACATTTATTCCTGATTATACTTTTCTGCCGTTGGTTGTTGTTGTTATTGTTAGCTACTGTTTAAGCAATCATAAAGTTGTTTGTTTAAAATTTTTGGCCAAGAGAGGATTTTGTGGCGGATTGCATTATTATTAATTACCCATATGATATATGTACATTGTACATATGCTTCCATTTTGGAGGCAACTTCTAATCACTTTAATTGATGGGACGTCGACTGGATTTAGCTGCCATCGAAGTTTACCCAATTTGAAAAACAGAATTTGTTTGCACAATAAGCTCTGTGTGTGTGTGTACTTGTAGGGAAAAAATATTTTGAAAAACATTTTGCTGGGTATATTTTGGTACGATTGCAAAAACAAGGGATTTTCAACTTTTCACAGCAGTTGAAACTACTTTTAAGATTATGTGAGCTCGAAATTAGCTATGAAAATAGAGTAAATATTTATGCAAGAACACTAGCTTTACAAAACACTTACTCAGTTAATTTATGTATGTAATTTATTTAAAAACTTCATTGTGCCTTTTAAAATTGGAGATATAATTATATATAAAACTGTAGAAAAAACCCTTATTTTTAACCGTGATAGAGCGAGGCGTATTGAGGATAACTTTATTACAGATTTACTCCCTTCATAAATAAAAAATATATATGTATTTGTTTAATAAGTATGGATTACAAAATTAACGATGTTAACGATATTGGCAAACAGTTTTCTACGAAATTTTCAATGATTCATTAAAATCGCATATAGTTTTCAAAACAGGTTTCTATAAAAAATTGCTTATTAGATTGTAATAGACATTGAAATCAGTAAACAAATGTTTAGATTAGATACTAATATATTAAAACCCGACACTATGGAGTGCACCGAATAGAAACGGTACACATTATTTTCATTTTTACCTATTTCAAAAACTATTAACTGTCATTAACTGTTTTTGAATATTGAATTGAATATTAACAATATAAATAACCGAAAGCAAATAGCAATAATTCAATTCGTTATTTTAGTGTTTTGTGTATACTTTCTGACCTGCCCTTAACCATTTTTTTCCATTTCACACTTTACCGACTATTTTTGATGTTTATTAAAATTCTAAACGGTTTGGTGGGATCTCTTTGAACTGTTGCTTTGGTGCAGTGCACGAATGCAACAGATATTTCACAGGTTTTTATGAAATAAAGATATAAATGTGAAATTATGCCCTCGGTAAGGCTGACTTATCCAATTTTACATTTATTATTATTATTTAGCATGGGAAATACTATTTTTTACAAGCACTAGCTACTACCATCGGCTTCGATGATAACTACATTCGGTTCATCTCTGATCCCGGATTGCTTAGTTGCCCTCATGATTGGCCATTTAGTACATTTATTTAATTTAAATGTCTATACGTAACTCCCTTCGGTTGTAGTTGTGCAACTTGTATCAAATCGATCTAATAATCAAAAGTGCACACTAGTAGAAATAGTAATTTAAAAGTTTGCAGTTTCTTTCTTTCTTCATTCCTTATATAACCACTAACAAATAAGTTTAAAAGTTAAAAAAAGTTCCATTCTATACATGTGTATGAACATTCACCATTTAGGTATATTACAAGGACCAAGGATCATTAAACTATTATTGAATAAAGATTTTTATCTAAAAGATCTAAGAAAAACCCTAAATTCAATATAGGAAACGATAAATAAATAGCCACAAGTAATTTGTGGGCATTTCAAAGTCTTTTACTCAATTTGAAGTTGGTTTCTGATTTCGAATTACCTAGACATTTTCATTTGGAAAACTTTAACAAAAGACCACTTTAAGCTGGCTACCAATTTGACAGGATGGAGAGCAAACGGTTTATTGAACTCGACGGTGCCTCTATTTATTGCTTACGCCTCCCAGTTTTTTGTCGGACTTTGCTTTTAATATACGACAAGAAAAAAGAAAAAAAAAATCCCAAAGAAAAGGAATAAATAAAATACGTGCCAGACCCAAACAAATTTCAAGGCCAAATGCACACATAAAAGTTTTTTTTCGCCCCAAGGAGAAGCATCTCATACCAACTCACCTCGCCTTCGATTTGGTTCTTTTTTTAGCCAAAGTTTTGGCACAATATGAACTCGAACTAATGAGGCATAAATAGCCAGTGAGAATAAAAGGGCTTTCATTTAATTTTTCATTTTGATTTTTGTTAATCTTCTTTCATTTCGTTCCCCATTCATTGCAGACATCATTCATGGCAAACTGTTCCAGAACACACGCATCCTGGAGGTGGACTATGCCCAGGGACGCGATATTCCGCCCGGTTATACGGGAAAAATAGTGGAAACCCTGCAGGCTTGGGTCAATTCCTGTGATGGGGTCTCCACTGGCATTGACATGCAAATCAAATATGCCAATATGGAGAAAGCCAAGAGATTAAGCAACAAGGAACGCATTGAATTTGAGGTGAGCTTCCAAAGAAATACAACAAAAAAAAGGGTGGCCAAACACATTTAAAAGGATTACTTTATTTTCATTATTAGTTAATCAGTCTAAAGAAGGTTTTAAGGACTCAGGCCTCAGATAGTGATGAAAGTATGCAAATTGACACGCATGGCTCTGGACCGAGTGGCAGTGGTGGAAATCTGGGTTCAGAAATGCGCAAGAAACCAAACAAAATGAAAATTCCACGGCCCCATGGACCAGGTAAATACTATCAAAGCGACTTGCCATGCCGGCCTCATGATGATGATGAAACTTTTTACAAAACTTTGATGACATTTTAATTAATTACAAGCTCTCTATCCAATTAATTATTATTTTCTCTTTGCACAGTTGGCCTCAAGTTTAGCAAGTGAGTGCAGGCGAGTCGAGTGGTAGTGGGTGTTAACCAACATTACCATCAACAGCAGCAGCAGCAACATGCGACGTCACGTGGCCACTAACATCATAAACCACTCGACTGCAACACATTAGGCAAACCAAAACTCATTTTTGGCCCACACAAACACACACGCAAATGAAATCATCATTAGGCATAATGATTATTAATAAATATTTATGCTGTTATCAAATCCATCAAATTTCCAATTACAAATACACGCATCCTATCTATAATACAAATAAATACCAACCATGAGTTTGATTAATGCTGGTTACCTGCAAATTGCATTGTTTAGATCAATATACAACAAAATATTTCCGTTTTTGCTTTTGTTTAATTACTGTCCATTTTGCACATTTAATGTGGTTTTTGAGATAAATGTTTATTTACTTTGTTATTTGTGGGCAAATTAACTAAATGCTGGCATGCATAAGGAAAATATTATTTATTATTTATCTCTCATATCTTTTGATTGACAGGCCTCAAGTTAAACGTACCTGACAACCGCATTCGATTCTGGTTAATTATATGTAGTTCTATCATTTTAAAGCATTTTGATTGTTATATCAAGTACTACATTTAATTTGCAGTTCATTTGCATTGTTTGCTCGACTTGGCACAATGTCAAGCCAAAGTGCTAACTGAAATGTAACTTGCAACAGCTGCTCACTTTTTATTATATAAATATATAATATATATATCTATAGATATATGTATATAAATGTACTTTATGACAAAAGCCAAGCATAAACAAACAAGCCCTGGGTAAGGACTCGACTCTGCTCTGTTTGTTGCATTGCTCCCTTACAGGGTTTACTTCTATTCAGTTTTCTAGTGAACAGAGGGAAACCAGCTAGACTATGCAGTTGATGATGCTGCGAAATTTAAATCACGACAGTCAACCGACTTTATTGTAGTTTATATATTATATCCACGAGCGCAGCTAGGGAGGCAACTGCTTCCCCAAGGGATGGCTTCGACGTTGGAAAATATGTTATCTGGTCTCCTTTTGGCAAGAATGATTAAGTGGAATAGATATGTATGTGCAGTCCTCTATCGTGCCATGGACTAGCATGATTTTTATCTTCTTTGCCGATGGAAAGTTCATAGAAGGCGGTAAACAGTTGATCGTGATAGTTTAGACACAAGTTTTACTATTCAGTTATTAAAAGTATCGTTAAATATTCACCTCAAACAGTTTTTAAACCAGCTTAAGGAAAATCTGACTTTTAAATTTAATAAATTAATAGTTTCAGAAAATATTCCTTGCAGAATTAATTTGTTTTGATTCAATGTCATCAAAGAGATAAGTTTTTGTCTGACAAAAATCATAACGACATTCTGGGCAACATCTTCTACCAAAAAGTTACTATTTATGTAAACTTGGCATACAACCAAAACTGGAATTGCTTTAATTAAGAATCTGATAAACTATACCGTTCGATACACAGCCAATTGTGTTTATGTTAATGTTATTAATGTTATTAATAAATCAGATTGAATGACGCTAAAATTATGCAAATGGAAACTTTAGAAGAATAAATGTATACCACTAGAACATCGTATAGAAGGTAGCATATACGACCATATAAAGTATATATATTCCAAATCAGCAAATTTATCAATTTAAAAATCTGGAAATGTATGCTTCGCGTTTCTCCAGTTTAAGTTTTTAGGTAAATTGTTGGGGTATTTCAAATTTGTAGAAAAAAGCTTTTCCGCTTTGAGGCTTGTTGTAACAAAAAATATCAGAAAAACTTGCAGGGTATGCAAATCGAAGTTAGCTCCGGCTTTTGTACAACTTTACATACTAAACTTGATATTCGTGTTTAATAGGTTATTTTTCTTTCTTGTCTTCCTATGTGATAAATCCAAAAGTATAAGGGCATTTAAACTTCCACACCATCGAGCTTACCTTGGTCTTTTACATTATTCATATACTCATCATATCAATAATTTGGCCATCAACATTATAAACTTTGAAATTAGATTTCTGATTGGCTAAGCCAGAACCCTATTGTCACAATATGTATAAAATAGTACGCATTCAAAGAGTATACGAGTCGTTTAAACACTTCAGTCGAACAACATTCTACATTGCTCTGTCAATCTAGTGACCAAATCCAAATCCAGCACAAACCTTATTCTAAAGATTATTAATTTGGATATTCCCGTATACAGTTTATGTTCTACGTGGTGATATTCTGTGTCCTCATCGGCCTAGCCGTTGCTAACCGTTTTGACGAAAATGATGATGATGAGCCATATGATGAATATGACGATGATGAATATCTACAATGAATAATACAAATCTCACCGATTGGGCTATTGTAGTCTATAGTTTAGCAAAGTTTATTTTGAATTTGTAAAAATCATAGTCCTTTGCTTTTTCCAAGCAATATATTTATACGATAAAATATATCGAAAATAAAAATCAAGTATGATAATCGTAGTTGTGATCAGGTTACTCGTCTATGTCTCTTGGTCTAACTAACTAACTAACTAACTATATTTAGTTTCGAAATATGTTTCTAAAGCCGATCAGGCTTAACTAAATATAAGAAGTAGCTTAGTTTAACACTCTCAAACTAATGTAATTTCTGTAAATTCAAAGTCAAACCCTATTGGCATTGATTTCGTCTACGTGCATGCGTTTTAACAATATTTGTTTATCCCCAGTCTACACATACACACACACAAAATAAATCTAAACATACATGCATATTTCTATATATATATGTATACACACAGATACATATATATGTACATATGTGTACACAAAATAGACAATAAACAATTGTGTCGGTTCTAGCTTTAGCTCTCGTCCTGATGTTGGTTCGCATCCTCGTCCTGGCATTGGTATTACTGTACGTCGTCGTCCTGCTAGTGCTGAAGCTGGGGCAATTACTTAATTGAATTTTATGCTACTGGAAAATTATCATTAGGCAAACTGGCAATTGCAGACTGTAAATTTATATTACTCTCGAGGTTGCTAACTCAATTTGGATTTAGATTTATTCTATTTAAACACTCATTGATTTTGTTAAGCCTTCAACATCAACAATTGAAGCGTTAAATGTGAAATTCATAAAATACCTAAACATATATGTATGTAGGTAGATATTCAATATAGTCACTGACCAGAGGCGTTGAGAGTTATTTTGGCACCTGAGGCAAAAAGTCAAATTTTTTTACTGACTATAGTACAAGTTGTTAAAGTAAGTAAATATCAATTAAAAAAGAAATATAATAAAAGCAAACAATGCTAAGCAATTAAGTTTGCAACAAATTCTACATAGATTAAATAATTACTAATCTCTTAATCACTGTCAGCCGAGACAGATGCCTAGTTTTTCTACACAAATACATTGTATATACATTTGACCCCATACATATTTAGTTGTGGTTGTATGTGTGTACATAGAAGCGTTGATAGCGATAATGATTTGAATTAAACTCCAACTACATGTTTGGAATTCAGTTTCCATTTGTTGCTCGTTGTGCGAATATGTTCATGTTACCCTATCCAATTGTCGGTTTGGTTGTGGGTCTTGTCCTAGTTTGTGTTGTGCTCTATAGGCGACGATATGAACGGATTATCCGGCATATAGATAAAGGTTTTGCAGGACCCAAAGTACATCCGCTTTTTGGAAATGTTTTGCAATTGGGCTTCACGCCAGATGGTAAGTGATTTGTGATTCATCAATTAAGAAAAGATTTAATAGTTCGAATTCAACATTAGACAAATTTATGCATTGAATCGCTTAATATTATATTTTAGAAGCTTTTGTCTGTTTATTTACAAATTTTAAAGTGTTTATTTGTATGTTTGAATAAACGTATATTTTACTCTATTAAAGTGTGTGCCAGGATTGAGCAAATATATCATATCGCACTTGCATAAAAACTTGGTCAGAAAAGCCTTTAAACAAATAAAGCAAAACGGCAGAAAAAGTTTGTTTTTGGATGTATGTATGGCATGGTTTTAATAAAAAATTGTTTAATTATTTATTTAATTTATAATAAATAAGATGAAAGCAATTTGATTCGTTATATACACTACTTATTGTTTCATTATATGTGTATAATTTTATATTAAAATACCAAATGGTATTTCTTTCTTGAATTTTTTTTAATATTCAGGAAATTTTGGACGAATAAAAAGCTCTTTATAAAATATACGTATTATAAGGTCAAAACATTTTTGTTATATTCTTAAGCCGTTAGAGCTAAACTTGATAACTAAGAGTCTGGTACGGCTGAATAAAGAATTGTCATTCTTTTGCTTAATGGTTAATTGAAAACTAGTTTGGAGTTTTGATGAAAACAGAAAAAATTAAAGTTAAAGGTATATAAGTTTATAATATTTGTGTATGCAAGGGTATTTTAACTTGTGTACGGCCGTTAGCCCGGTCCAGTGGCAGAAGGCAGTTTTTCCGACCCCATAAATTATATATATTCTTGATCAGCATCAAAAGCCAAAATCATCTAGTTATGGTCGTTCGGATGAACACCTACATCTCGCAGAGTAGAATTGTGTACTTTAAACTTGGGATATTGATTTCATTTTGTAATGTCTATCAATACACCAAATGTTATAAGAATCGAACTGAAACTAGCCAAGTTATGCCAAAAAGAGTTTTTCACCTCATTGTGCCAAAAGGGCGGAGGAAGCCGTGTGTTTGTAAGAGTGAGCGAGGTACCATATCTGCATGGTATACCGAAGTCGGCGAGACTTCATTATATCATTGCAAAAAGAATATAATAATTTTGGTCAAAAGTGTGCAACAGATAATAGGAAGCATCGGCGACCATATAAAGTACATATATGTATAAATTCTTGATCAACACGCCGAGACGAGTCCGTTTGTCTGGATCAACGCAAACTCTCCAAGACCGTTAGAGCAACAGAGTTGAGTTCTGCATGTAGGCTGGTATAAACCGTACAAAATGATGTCTTGGAACTCAGCCGGATCGGGTCACTATATCATATAGCATACATACACATACAAAGTCAAGATCAGTGACTTTTCTCAATAACTTCGTTGTTTTTTAAGCCACTGTCAAATTAATATTTCTTAGTCTTGTAATACCTCTTAATGTCTGTATTCAATTTGATGAAGATGCTTGTATCATATAGAACCCATAGGAGCGATCGGTCAAAACCAGTGACTTAATAACTTCGTTGCCTTTGATGCCATTGTCATTATATTTAAAATTGCCTGTTTAATTTATCTGTTAATACCTACGATATACGATAAATATACGATAAAAAATCTATATCCAGCCTAAGATGTTAGGCTGTTTTTAAATGAAACCTTTTTTCACATTGACGTTAGTGGAATTTAGATCCGGCCCTCTGGTTTTTATTTTGCTATTGTTTGTCTATCAGAAAAATTGTTCAACATTTAAATTATTGATTTAACTCTGGACAAATTTTGTTCGATTTGATATTTTGGCACATTTTGGCACTTAATTTACAATTAGTAAAATTTTTGTTTTTATCATACGTTCGTTTTATGGTTTATTGAAATCGAGTTTGAAGTTTTGCCCATAAATTGCGAAAATGTTAAAGTTGGCGCATCGAAACATGTTTTATGCATAACTATATAGAGCATATATAGATGATTTATGCCACATTGTTGCGAAACTAGTTTTAAGTCGGCAATTAACTTCTGATTGGTAGTATTTTTGATTAGCTAATTAAAATAATCGAACAAAATATTAGTAGCAAACAGATCAATCATGTTCTATTAGCCTCACACTTAAAATAGATTAGTTGTAGTAACTCCATTATTTTTAATCCTATTATTATGACAAAGTCCACTTGGCATACAATTAAATAAAAATTATATATAAAGGTGATATTCAGGTAGAAAATAAAGCATTTTTTTGGAGGTCAAGTTGTAATTACCTTAGCGAATTGTGTTAAGGTATAAACAAAAACAAAATAAAAAACACGTTTTCTTAATCTATATTTGTTTATTGAATTTGCAAAATAAAAATTATTGCAAATTGAAAGCGAAATGAAGATTTTTGCGTTAATCAAAAACCGGTTCGTTTGTCAGATATTAACCGTTACATTTAAATTAATTTTGTGTGTGCCAAATAATCATTGTCTAATCTTTGAACTTGACCCCAGTGAGATGCTAGAAGGAGGGGGGGAATGCTGTGCGGAGATAAGAGTGCACGATGACTTTGCCATATTCAATTCAATTCTTTGCATATTTATTTCATTAACAATCAGAGCTCGAGTTAAACTTAAGAGACTAAAATTTCTAGAGTGGAGGTAAGAGAACAGTCCGTGGTGCGATTCTTGAGTCGTTTTGTTAGTTAGAATCATCTTAATGATGATGAGACGGCTCCTGGTGCTGAGGATGGGCCTCCAACCAGGCCAGGGCGCGGGCGATCTCTACTGGAATTGGTGGTGGTGTGGGCAGGACGGCTCCGGATGGCTGGTAACCGTGCTCATCGGCCACATACTTGATCTCAACATGTTCGCCTTCGGGTGAGACCCAGCTGAAGCTGCCGTGAATGTTGCCATGCTCATCACCTGATGCAGCTTGCTGAATGCTGTTGGACACCAACAGATCAGAATCGAAGCCATCGGCACGAACATCGCTGTGCTCGGACTTGACCTCAGCGTGAACATCTTCGCCGCGGCTTGAGACATGTCCGGGACTGAGGGCGACGGCCATGCCGAAGATAGCGCAGATCATCACCTGTAAAATGAGAAGAACCAATTTAATCCTTAAGAATATCCTTGAGAGTGGACTCTTGTACTCACAAACTTGAACATTTTGGTTGAATTTGCTGGATTTGGTTTCTAGTCTGAACGAATAATGTTGACTGATGTCCCACTGAAGCGGGCAACACCCTTTTTATATGATTCGCAGAGTCTTCTAATGCTCATTGAAATATATTTATTGTGTCAATTATGGCTCTGAGTTATGGGTTTATTCAATTCAATTCGACGCCAGGCTCCCACACCCAACATTTTTTTTGTGAGATGACACAATTCTTGACAATAGCCAAGAGTTCACCTGGCAACCAAAAGTAAATGCCAAATTTTTCGTTATAAACTCTCACTCGAGCGATTAATTGATATTAAATTCTAGAAACTGCACTAACGGGTCCAACCGCAAGCAAACATGTTTCCAAATATCTTTCTAGATGAGTATAAATAGCCAAAATTGAAAACAATGCAGCAGTCAGTAGTCCGCTTTACTTTCTTCTCTCAACATGTTCAAGATTGTGAGTAAACAAGTAGATCCACCCAATCCCATCCATCTCCTTTCCATAACGTTTTATATAGAAAACAGATAAACGAATTCATTCCTTTATCTTTAGTTGCTTGTCTGCGCTTTGTTCGCTTTGGCTTTGGCCAATGATGAAGTTCTCAAGTCCGTGAATGAAGTTAACCCCGATGGCTTCAGAATTGAGAGCGCTCTATCTGATGGATCCGCACAGGAAGCCACTGGTGATGTGCATGGCAACATCCATGGCAGCTTCGAATGGGTCTCCAAGGAGGGTGAACACATCCGTGTCCAATACGTAGCCGATGAGAATGGATACCAGCCCCAGAGCGATATCCTGCCCACTCCACCACCAATCCCAGCGGCTATTGCTCGCGCCATCGAATGGATCGCTGCCCATCCCAGCAAGGATGCTCACTAAAATATCCCTACGCCTTTCGACCACCATCAATGAATCGCTGATCAATCATATAAAATAATCAGAAAAATAAATAAAACCTGCAAAATATTTCTAAAAGAAAAATTCATCGTCTACGCTTTTGCAAATCTTTTATGGCATATAGGAATTTATCCTTGGATAATTGAATTATTTTAGAATATTTAAATTATCAAATTTGATTCTAATAGGTTGTGACTATCATAAACTTTATCTTTTATGAAGATTGTTCCTGAAGAATTTCCTATTAGGATGGTCAAATAAATTTTGTGAGGCTTATTGCATTGGCTTATAAAATATTCCAAGCTACCTCCATGGTAAATGGGTTATCTTATAGTCTTTTGAAAGTGTCTATCCAAATTTTATTATGTTTTATTTATTCTTTTTGTTTAAAAACCTTACTCTCTCCATCTAAAAGCTACAAACTTTAGGAAAAAACTCGACTGTTTGTCTCAGCAGATAACTAATCCGAAATACGTACATTTTGTTGAGTAGAAATTTGGATTGTTATTTAAATAATTCTTCAAAAAGCTATACTTAAAAATGTAGAAATTATTTGTTAAAAAAATTAAAACGAAATTCGAATTAATTAAGAAATTCGAACACTTAAACTAATAATCTGTTTTAAAAGCTGTAAAAAGGCGAGGGCAATAAATAGTAGTTACATAAATAAAAAATGTTTAATTCGTAATTTAAGTTTGTGGAGTTTTTAAATTTGGAAACTGAATTTTCATTGCTTTTAATACTTTATTAAGTTTAAAAAAAAAAAGAAGAAAACTAAAAAACTAAGCTTATAAAAGTCAATATAGTTTTTCTGAAAGGATAACTAAACTCGGTTTTGAAACGTTTTTTTTCTCTAAACGTTAATAAAGTAAGGCTTATATAATATATCCTTCGAAACGGGAACTATTATATTAACAAATATCAACTATTATCTTATCTTATTACAATAGAACTTTAGTTTGATTGGTCTGAACTGACGGACCGACACATTCTACTCATCTTGTAGATATCAACCAAGTCGTTAGGCCTCAGAGTTTAAATTTTTCTTTCCAGACATCTAATGGCCCAACACAGAGCACATCTGGTAATGGGTACAGTTCCAAGAGAAGCTCCAAGATTTCTGAAATTGTTCATTTTAAAATAAATCGAACTTATAAAAGATTATTTCAAAGTTGAAACGAGTCCCTAAAAAGTTGGATAAATACCCAATTTAATCTTTAAAAAGAATTCTCAAAAAAAAGAAAAAAAACAGGTTATGAATGAAGGTTTAAAAATGATAATAGTTTTTCGAAAAGAAAAATTCAACTTGGTTTCGAGACTTTTATTCCCAATAAAAATTAATACATAAATGAATACATTTTGCTTATCTCAGCAACTATCTTCTTATTAAATATGATATTGCGAATAGAAACATGTGCGAACCACAAGATCACTTAGTGGATTAGTCTAAACCCACGGACCGGTTCGATAAGTTCGACTAGTTTGTTCAGTTTTATAAATTAAATATTACAAAATATTCTTTAACGCAATATGATATAAAAGTCAGTTGGTTTTTCGTGCAAGAGATCAGTATAAGATCGTTATTCAATCAACAAAAATCAAAATGTTCAAATTTGTAAGTAATAATTCAGGATTTTTAAGAGTTTTGGTTTCTAATTTGGATTACCTTTTAGCTCCTAATTGTTGCCATCCTTGCTTTGTCTATATCTAACTCGCTACAACAATATGATGAGGAAGTAGTGTCGCTTGATGGCAGTTCACCCAGCGCAGCTGGTGATGAATATGGCGCAAAGGATACCATTACCTGGATAAATTCCGAGGGCAAAACTTTTGAGATACCATTTAACGCAGATGAGAATGTTCCCCACCCGGAGGTTGTTGCCATCCCCGTTGCGCCCTTAATTTGAATCTATTGCGCACTCCCTTATATGGAAGCAAAACCATCCCAGCAAGAATGCCTTCTAAATTTCCCTTATGCCTTTCGATCACCACCAAGGAATCGTTGATCAGAAAAATAAATAAAACCTGCTAAATGTTTCTAAACTTTGACGTCTTCGCTTTTACAATTATTTATAGTTTAGTAGTTATCCTTGGATTTCAATGTTTTGAAATATTTAAATAAGCAAATTAGATTGTAACAGATTTTGATTATTAAAAACTCAAGCTTGGTCGAATCTTTTTTAAAAATTCTATAAGTCTTACTCGGCAAATAGATTTTGAGAAGATTAAAAAAAAATTTTTAGAAAATTCTCAATCTTTAAATGCTTTAGTATGTATGTATAAAAAAACAAGCTTAGCTTATTGAAATACATATAGTTTTTTCAAACGAAAATCTTAACTCGGTTTTGAATTATTTATTCTCACTGAAGGATAATACGATGAGGAATATGTAATATATGTATGCTTTCAAACATGACAATCATCTAGCTAGCTAGATAAACTTATTTTTAGCAACTATCATCATATTGCGAATACAAACATGTGCAAACCATAAGAACACTTAGTTGATTGGTCTGAACTAATGTACCGGTTCAATTAGTTGGACTAGTTTGTTCAGTTTTTTTAACTTAGCATCTGTTAATTAAATTATACCGAATTTTTCTCATCACAATATGATATAAAAGTCAGTTGATTTTCAGTGTCGAATATCAGTCTAAATTCGTTATTCGCAGGCAAATCAAACACAGTCAAAATGTTCAAATACGTAAGTAAACTGTAATATTTTTGATAGATTTGCTTTCTAATTTGGATTACACACCAGATTCTAATCGGTGCCATCCTTGCTCTGGCTATATCCAATTCGATGCAAGACGAAGCTCAGATTGTGAAACAAGTTGTCGATATTAACCCCGAAAGTTACAATTGGTCCTTCGAGACATCTGATGGAACATCACAGAGCGCATCTGGTGATGAGCATGGCTCCAAGGGTAGCGCTTCTTGGTTGTCACCTGAGGGTGAGCATGTGCAGATACAATATGTGGCAGATGAGAATGGTTACCAGCCCCAGAGCGCTCTTCTACCCGTTGCACCTCCAGTTCCAGAGGCCATTCAAAGAGCACTCGCATATATTGCCGCCCATCCCAGTGCAGACGCTCACAACTAAGTGGATTCCTAATTATTTTGTTTATCATTAATTAAGTTAGTTGGGGATCTAAATAAAAAATCTATGCAAGAAATCAGATTCGATTTTTATCTGTTTTTGACACTTTCTTCGTATCTGTCTGGCAGAATGTTTGTAGAAACAGGTTTAACTGGTTGTCTTAGAACTCATCTTGTGACTTTTCAAATTATTCCGCTTGGCACATTGTTCGAAAATCCCCTTTTTGGTAGAAAGCACAAATACTAAGTAATAAATAAATAAATTTGATTTATCCAACTATGAGTTAGTATTTTCAACTGTAAATAAATTTAAAATGTTTTTTCTTTAATTAAAACACTTGGAAGACCATCTACATTTACACTCAATGATTTTAGAAAATAACAATTACGAAATCATTTGCAGTTCGAAATATTGACCATGTTGTCGAACTAGTTGAGAATTACAATGCCTTTATTAACTTATTGTTCTAACTTATTATAATAAGTTTACCAGCCAATTTGACTGATTCCAATCAATTAAGCCTTTTAAATGGCATTCAAATTATTTATAACACAATTCTTTGAAAAGCTTTTTCAAAGTTGTCATCAAAATATTTCAATTTGCATCTGTGTATTGTGTTTTGTCTGTGTGCGTCTTAAGATATTCATTTTGTATCAACTCCAAAAAGTATGCTGCAAAAGCTGATATTTCTACGTTTTGAGTCCGAAATTAGGTATTCATTCACCTTTGCTGTTAGCATATTCTAATCCGACAAGTAATTTACATAAACTTCCGAAAGTCTAACCAAAAATTGCATCAGACAATTTGGAACGTCTGCTCCAGTTTATCCTCAGCACATGCGACTATCGCGTGCTTTGGAATTGTCCATCAAAATTTTGTATAAATACCGAAAATCCGCTTCAATCCGGCATCAGTCCAGCTTCAGTTCTTTAGTTCGACAATCATCTCAAAACCAAATCAATCTCAACATGTTCAAGCTTGTAAGTATGATAAGGATAATAGTTCCTGGCATTTGGATTACTCACGGATAATTCTTGTAGCTGCTCGTTTGCGCCCTGGCCGCTTTGGTGTCCGCCAACCAGGATCCCGAGGTTAAGGAATTAATCAGCGATGTACTTCCCGATGGTTTCAAGAGCGTATTGGTTTTGGATAATGGAGTTGTCGCCAAATCATCTGGTGATGAAAAGGGCAACATCAATGGTGTCTATGAATGGATATCACCCGAGGGTGTCAGCGTGAAGGTGTCCTATGTGGCCGATGAGAACGGATATCAGCCACAGAGCGATCTGTTGCCCACTCCACCACCAATTCCAGCAGCTATTCTGAAATCACTGGATTGGATTAAAGCCAATCCCAGCAAGGAATAGACCAACGCATATTGTTCGCTAAGGCAATACCTCAATGATGATGAAATGGAAATACAAATGGAGTGTCCTCTGATGCTAGATTTAGAAAATAACTTAAAAATCCTAAAGCATGCTTTTTTAATGTAAATAAAAATATTTTAATGAAAATAACAATACCTATTTTTTTTTGGTCTCTGATGGGGCCTATATCATAATTTGTTACATCAAAGGTCAGATCCGGCTGTGGGATGCCAGCAGTAAAAAACAATTGACCTCCTCGTCCGTATGGGCAGACGATGATGCGTAAGCAGACCAACTTACCGGAATGGTGCCTATGTTACTTTGGCAATCTTATTATATATACTTGAACTTTAGGAAAATGTTTTAAAAAGAAAATCCAAGAATGCTGCTGTTTGATGGCTTTTTTACATGGATTAAAAAACATAACTAAAGAACAAAGCATACATAACTAAATTTCAACTTGTTAATAAAACTTTTTAAAATTTTATGTAATATTTAAAAATTGCAAAAGTAATTTTAAAAGCTTTTGTTGACATCTTAATATGAAAATTTGTGATGTTAAATCCATGCCAAATCGGTTAAAAGTCTTTGTATTATTAAGCCGCTATATACATTTATGCAGACAATTTTAGATAAGATTTTAATATTCATGTTTATAAAATCAACTTGAAGCAGCCTCAGCAAAAACAATAAGTACTTAACAATATCATACAAGTTTTTTTTATTTACCTTTTCGTTCATGTACGCTCAACACTTTTTTTAAAGAAAATAAAGCTTTTAAACAGAAACAAAGTTGATCCAAATGTGTGCTATGATAATCATAAGTACATGTACATACATACATTACAATTGGCTATGACCGCGAGCATTTTTGTCCTTTCGCATTGAGCCTAGGTGGAACACGGGACGTTGCTCAAACGAAACAATCTTATTCATTATTCCAAGGCCTTTTTAGACCCTTTGCTTATCAATTTTGGACATGGCTCTTTTACCACGAGTTGCATATTATTGCAAAACTTTGAATAACTAGATACTGATTATGCTAAACTGCTTGCCATTGCTTTGATATTTTTTCAATTATAAGCTAAGCTTTCACACTGTACGAATACTGTTCATATTGTTTTTTAGAAGTTAAACTAAGCGTTAAAATAAGTTATTGTTTTTGTTGTTGAAGTTCAACAAGCATTAATTTTTGTAAAATAAAGAGAATAGTATGATCTTTAAAAAAAAAAAAAATGTTTGCATGTGTTATCTATTTCAGTATTAATCAAAATCGGATAACTATATTATACAGCTGTCATATAAACTTATTATCAAATGGCGTGCTACATGCACCTTGCAAGGGCGCTCGGCGAGGTCGATGTTAGCCCCGAAACTTTATTATGATTAATATAATCTAATTATGAACAAAAAAGATATTTCGATGTGAATTACCTCTAAATGTTATGTTTTCTTGAATATATCAAAAACGAGAGTCAGTCCAGAATTGCCGAGTTCATATTCGAAATTAGTGACCAAATTACGCTAAAAAGGATATGCGGTCCTTGCTGCTGTCTTTTAGGATATCTGTTTAACGCTTTGATGGAATGAATTCTTTAAAGAATATGTACATTCAACGATCTTGAGGGGCAGCTACCCTTCGTGGCTTCTACCTGCCTACGTCCTTGATCAGGGATCTTTCTCTTCTATGATAGTAATTATACTTTTATAAAACATTGCATAGGGAATTTTTTCATAAATCCTTTTTTAAGTTTGCTCAAGTTTACGAATCTTACTTTATAAAACATTGAAAATTTGTTCTTTGATGGAATATTCCCCCTTTGTTTTAGATAACGTTGCATCATTCAGTGTCAAAAACTAAGAGTCTTGCCATAATCTGACCTTTTGCTCTACAATCATAATTGATGTGATAAGAAAGATAAAAAATTAATTTCATCAAAAGTTGCCAGACAAAATATGAGACATTTGATTAACCCGTTGATGCATTTCAAGTTATATTCATATTCATGAGTCTGTTAGATATTCCTGATCATATGTTAAAGTGCAAATTAACTCGTTTGTTTGAAGCATTTTTAAGAACGGGTTGATATGAAATAAACTCGTTCAAAGAGCTGCCGTTTTAGAGAATTGTATATAAAAAGCAAAATTTTGGCAAACTAAATTATCAGTCTCACAACTTCTCTAGTCGGACCAATCAACTTTAAACCAAAATGTTCAAGATTGTAAGTAGTACTACACAGGATTTGCAAGGATCCCGATCTCATTATGAACATCATTTTGTAGATGCTTGTTTGCGCTCTTGCCGCCCTTGTGGCCGCCAACGAAAATGCCGATGTCGTCCGTCTGGTGTCTGAGGTTAATCCCGATGGCTTCAAGACTGACTTGGCTCTTTCCGACGGAACAGTCCAGCAAGCTGTTGGTGATGTCCATGGCAACATCGATGGTAGCTTCGAGTGGATCTCCAAGGAGGGTGAACACATCCGTGTCCAATACAAGGCCGATGAGAATGGATACCAGCCCCAGAGCGATGTCCTGCCCACTCCACCACCAATCCCAGATGCTATTGTCCGCGCCATCGCATGGATTGCTGCCCATCCCAGCAAGGATGCTCACTAAATTAGTCCGACTCTAAGCCCCATTGAACATTTAACTAAATCAGTTGATAAATAAATTAGAATCTTATGCAAGCAATTTAATTGAAAATTTCATAATTGCGTCACTCTCTGTCTACCTGGGGGATTGGGATACCTGAAACTGGTCTTGGTCTTAGTCGAAAACGAAAAATAAACAACAATTATGAAATTTATTCATCTATAATATATGGCTGCAGATTTTAAACCAGATGATCATGCGTTTTTTTTATCTGTTGCCATTTAAAATTAAGATCGTCTGGCATATAATAAAAAATGCAAATTTATATGAAACAAAATGCAAAAATTTAAAAATGAATTTAAAGACCGGTAGTAACAGTTCATTTTGTCTTGATATCTTTTCTATATTGCAGCTTATTTAAGAAGCATTTTCGGCTGGTTGGAACAATTCAATTACAAGAACTTCCGCGTCTGGGTTGGTCCCTTGCCATATATCGCTTTTGTCGAGCCGAAATATGTGGAGGTAAGTTCTCTATTAAATTGTTCAGCTTATCAACTCTAATAACTTGCCTGTTTTACAGCATATATTGAGCAGTACGCAACTGGCCTATAAAAATGATCCGTATCATTTGCTTTATCCCTGGCTGGGCAAAGGACTTCTCACAGCAAATGATCATGAATGGATGTTGCGTCGCAAAATGATAACGCCTTCGTTTCATTTTCGCATTTTAAGAGATTTCCTTCATGTTATGAATGAGACAAGTGGCAGATTTATGGAGCTGCTGGCAGTTGAGTCGAAGAAGTCAAAGGATCAAGTGCTGGACATGCAGAGTTATGTAACTCGAAGTACCATCGATGTCATCTGTGGTGGGTGGACAAGTTGTTGGGTGCTCCAACTGCATTCAATGGAAATGGTTTACTTCACTTTCAGAGACGGCCATGGGCACACGTGTGAACAGCATTGAGGGAGAGCCATCGATTATTGTGGAAGCCATTGATACTCTGTGCTATGTGGCTCCAGAACGTTTGCTTTCAGTTATGAAGCGACCAGATATATTGTTTAAATGCACACGACTTTATAGGCAGCAGGAGCAGGCTTTGGCCACACTCAGGAAGGAGTTGGCCCAACTCATAGAGCAACGTCGCGCCATAGTAAAGAGTCCTAGCTACATTAATGTCGAGGAGGTGGGCCAGGATGAGCAGCTTGATGTTGGACGTCCTAAAATGGCATTTCTTGACAATCTGTTAACTGCTGAAGTGGAAGGCAAACCTCTAACGTTTCAACAAATATTCGAAGAAGTTTCCACATTTATGTTCGAGGTAAAGACAACTTTCTGTGTGCCAATTAAAAAGATGCAACAAAAACTTTTCACAAAAAGAAACTCACATGTGCAATCAAATATTGGAAAAAGTACGTTCCAGTTTGACCAATTTGTTGATAAACTTGTAAAAAGAGAAAATGTTGAAGAAAGTTAAATTTCTTTTACTTTTCATGACAGGGTCATGATACCACTGCCTCGGCCATTACTTTTGCCGTGTATTGCCTGGCTTGGACTCCGACGGCTCAGCAGCGTGCCTATGAGGAGCAACAGCAGATCTATGGTTCAGCAAAGGATACACATCCTACGTTTCAGGAATTACAGGATATGAAGTACTTAGACTTGGTTATCAAGGAAACTCTACGCATATTTCCCAGTGTGCCCTTTATCTTTCGTTCTGTGCGAAAAGGAACAGTTATAGGTATGATATATTCAAAATAATTTTTGATCTACTAATATCATAGATCTATAATTTTTAGTTGATAAATTCGTACCCAAAGGCACTACCATTGTGTTGCCTTTAGTGGCCACAGGACATAGTCCTCATTGCTTTAAAAATCCTCATGAATTTCAACCAGAGCGTTTTGAAATGACGGATAGAAATCAGGCAAGTGCCTTCGATCATGTGCCATTTAGTGCGGGACCAAGAAATTGCATAGGTAAGTTCTAGAGAATGAATCATTTTAATATTTAATCTTAAGACTCCTTTCAATTTTGTAGGTCAAAAGTTTGCCTTAATGGAGCTTAAGGTCACACTCTCCAAACTGTTGAGACGTTTTCGACTTTTGCCCGCCCCCTTGGCCAAGCAATCCATTGCGGATGTCTTTCATCCCAAATATAAGCCAGGAGAACAGGAACTCAAATTATATCTGCCGATTACACTGAAATCTCTCTCCGGGGTGCCTGTGCGTTTGGAAGAACGTATTTGATGTAATCTAAGGGGTTTGAGGTTGTAAATTCTTTCTAATTAAGTGGGATTTATTAAATTTTTTATTTGTTCGTATAAATTCATTTGTTATTCGTTTGCTGTCCGCTTTCGCAGTCTTATTTGTATGCCATTTTCAGACTGAAGAGTGACGCGTATATTTAAAATCGGATCGTATTCACTTTGTGGCACACAATCCACACGAGAATGATCATTAATGCCGGGTGGTAGGCCATCTATGGCTGGCAATATCTCAAAGTGTCTAACTAGCAGAGAAATCAATGATTTTAGCTGATACATGGCGAATTTCTCGGCTGAGGGGAGAAAGGAAAATAAGTGATTCAGTGTAAACAAATAGTTGAAAGAACTTACCTATACAAGCTCTTGGTCCTGCACTGAATGGCACACTCTTGAAAGCTTCCATGCCACGATCCAAATGGGCCTTTTCAAATCTCTCTGGCCTAAAGACGCAGGGTTCATCAAAATAACGCTCATTATAGCCCATGGCAATGAGGCACATGATGACCGTAGTTCGCTTGGCCACTTTAGTGCCATCTACAGAGAAATAATTGTGAAATAATTAAAGAAGGCGACGAGTTTTTTTTAGGCTACGTACTGATGTCAATCGAATTACGATTCGTGCGTGCTATCAGGGGGACAGAGGGATACAGACGTAGAGTTTCCCTTATAACCAGTTCCAAGTAACGCATCTGATCCAAATGTGGGATGCCTGCTTCAGTGGACAAATCTTTGCCGAATATTGCCTTTTGCTCCTCAAATACCTTTTGCTGAATCTCAGCATGGCGGGAGAGAGTGTATAGAGTAAAGGATATGGCAGCAGCTACAGGATCATGGCCCTATATGAAAAAGTTTAATAAATTTTAATTATAATAATTTTAAAGTGAACTTTCACTTAAGAATTAAATCTTTAATAGAAGATTTATTTAGATTTCTATATATTTTTAGTTGCGGATCATAAAGGGTAATCTTTAGATCTAATATCTTTCGATACGAAATAAATTCTGCTGATTTTTACATTTTTATTGTGGGAAGAACTTTTATAATATTTCAGGATTATTGTCTGTGGCTTTTATGATTATTTTTTGGTTACCAAAAGCTTTGTAAATAAATAAATGTTAATTTTTACAAACTTTAATTACCCCAATTGTGGGTTAACTTGTGGAATGACCCACAACGGACTATAAAACGTTGTAAATTAATAATTCTCTTTGTGTTTTTTGGCGAATTCAAAATAAATCAATAAGCGTCAATAAAGATAAGTATTAAAATGTTGAAAATTTATGTCTGAGATGGCTTATGCCCACAATTTCGCAACTTAATATGCCAATTAACCAATTGGATTTAAATACTTAAAATATTGAATTATTTAATCACTTACTGTAAATATAAATGTGGATAATTCCTCAATTATTTCTCTTTCCTTTAATGCTCTGCCATCCAGTTTGGCAGCCAAAAGGACATCCAAAAATGGTTTATTAATCGCCTTTGACTTATCACTATCCAATTGATGGCGACGTTGAGCGATAATCTATGCAAATCATCGAATTGAATTATATAGACTTGGCCGCTATGGCTTAAATGTATTGAAACTTACGCGATTAATCTCATTTCGAAGCAATTGCAGAGCTCTGCGCTGCTTCATGAAATAGGGTGTCAAACGGAATAGAGCATCAAATCGCTTCACTATGCTAAATGTGCGTTTCTGGGTCACATCGCACAGACTGAAATAGAAAGTGAAGTTATACATACATAAGGATATTTTACTTTATGGCCTTTCAATAGGTTTAAACTTACTCTTTGATGGCACTGTGCAAATCGGAAGGTTCATCGTTTAGAGAATTGCTTGGCAAACCGGTGGCATTCTCTATGAATGGAGAATCGAGAAATGGAAAGAAAATTGTGAATAAAAGATGTTGGTAACCTCAATTTAGGGTTAAGTACCCTCAACTGAAACTGACTGTGAGACTAGGTTGTCGAAAACTTTTTTGCCTAGGCACTTGTAACAATTTCGCAAGCAATAAATCTTATTTATAAAACGGGCATAATAAATTACAAAAATAAACGAGCGCAACGCTTAGGCGAAACCGAAAAATATAAAACACCCATGACAAATGTGCAAAGTTTTTTTTTGGCCTGTGTGTGCCAGCATCAACGATATGATAGACCCTCCCCCCCCACCGACCTACCGCCCACCTTTTTCCTATTTTACCCCTCTTGTTCACTTACCGCACACAATATCCAGAGTACATTTGGCCACCAGCTGTTGGGCATCAAATGTCTCCCGCGTTTCCGCCTGCTCCTCTGTCAGCTTCTGTACAAATTTAGAGCCCGTTCGATGCACAACACGAAGATATCCTTCAATGGCCGAGCGCTCAAAGGCAGGAATGTAAAGCTTTTGATGTTTCAGCCAACGAGCACCGGAACTGGTGAGCAGGCCATCACCTAGCCAGGGGCGTAGAAATGAATACAAGTGCTCCTTGTACAGCAACGATGAGCTCGACAGCATGTTCTAAGGGGTGTTAAAGTTTTCATTAGTCCATACCGACTGGACATGCTGGGTGCTTGATGAACTCACCTGAATTTCCGCCGGATCGCTTAGCATTATGTGATACTGCAGGAATACCAGAGAACGGAAACCACGAAAATCATATTTCCGACAATATTGTAAAACCTTTTTCGGATACTCTGCACCAGGAACAAAAGAAGGAAAAACCATAATGAAACACAAGTTTCTTTTGTCCACTTTTAAACAAATTAAATGAAGTTACCAACGAGTTCAGTCCAACTTTAGGAATGGAAATTATCTGGTTTACATTTCAATTAGCTAATTTCACTTTGTAGGTACTAAAATGTTCTGTGGTCAGAGCAAGTTTATCGAAATTTTGAAAAGTTTAGCAAATGCAAGCAGCAATTAGCCAAATCGTTATGTAGACGACTTTTGCAACTCTTTAGATTAGGAGTTAGTAAATGTGAATTTCAGTTTAAATTTCCTGTTAAATTTCTTATTAAATATTAATTTGAATACACTTCCATAGATACTTATATATTGTGTATAGAATATGACAATATCCTCGAGTAAGTATGAAACAAATCCAAAAGACAACAAAGATGATAATAATGATGAAAAGCGATGACGACGACGACGACGAAGACGAAGACGACGTGATTGCTTACAATGTTCAAGAATTGAGGGGAAAGCAAACATCCAGTTGCCGGAAACATGCCAAAACTATCAATTGTAAGAGAAGATATTTTTCCATCTTTCCATCTTACCCCACTACCCCATTCAGATGACTGGCTCATTGTGTATATCCTGACCATTGTGCATTTGAGATGATTACTTTTTGATACAGAGACGAACAAAAATGGCCAAAAAAAAAACAAAAAGTATTCATCAGAAATTTGAATTCTCTTAGGAAATGCATGGCAAATCAAATGAATCACAATGAATGAAATTGTTTTTCTTACGAAAACAAATAAGTGCATAAATATAGTAAGCTCACTCACCGTCTGGCTTGAGACCGAACTGAAAGAGATTACCAACAAATGGATATGGTGTGGGTCCTGGTATCATTTCCATTATACCAGCCATATGATCCAAATAGTTGAAGATTTTCACGCCCTTGAACACCAAAATGGTGGCCAATAAAATGGCAGCAGCTAATAAAAACATTTTTATTTCCTTTTATTTTTTTTCGCTCCGATTAATTCAATTAAGACGTTTCGTTCCGTTCAATTGAAGAACTTTTTGGCAACTGTTTGTCCTACATAAAATTCGAAATGTCTTTAATAGTTGCACAATTTTTCCAGGCGATAAGCCAATCAAGAGCTTATCTTTCTAATTGGCAGTCGTCGTCCAAAATTGACTTCGGCAAATAATTATCGAGTCATAATTAAATGTACTTACTTAGCTTGTTTGTTTGTTAGGTCCAATATTATTTTATACCAACAAAAAAAAAACGACGTGAGCTACCGAGTGAGATATAACATATTGACTCATATCATTTCATTGTGACGTGTAGGACCCAAACCGGTCTAAAGGTACATTCTGATCGAATGGTTTATGGCCATAATAATTAGTAATTACTTGAATAGAATAAAAATTTAATTATTTTTAGGTCTTAGTCGTTATGTGCAATATTGCTAAACTTATTTTCTATTGACTACTGTCTTAATTGTTTATTATTTTCTTGTTAATTTGACCTAATTAACGGGATTTCGATTTGTGTATATATTTGTTTTCCACAATAAAAAAAACGGATAAAAAGCCTCAGAAATAAGATTTTGTTTGCTTGAAATTATTAATTCAAGCAATATTCTGCCTGAATCTTCATTATCCCATTATATCGGATAATTAGTCAATAAGATTATAAGTAAACCAAATCCGGAAACGTTTTATAGTTAAAAATTAATACTGACTAACTGAAATTAATATTTTGTTTTTGCATATTGAATGTTTAGTAATTTTTTCAAGGAATATTCCATACATTTTTGCAATTATTTTAACTATTTCTTATCTTCATTTCAATTTAGCCAAGTTCCGAACCCATGATATTCTTTCAGTCAAAAACTTGGCATACTTTTGGGGTTTTGTTGCCCACGATAAGAGCTAAAAGAAATGTTGAGTAAGGGTAAACAACAATTGAGGAACTGGACCAACAACTTCTTCTCTTCAAATGAAGAGAGTCTGCACAAATGCTTTTGATATTCGCTTTCTTTATGACTTAAATTTTTAACTTTTTCGTGGAGTCATTAAAATACTTGACAACCGCGTGTTAAAAAGGAAACTGGTTGGGCAACAATTCTTGATATAATATATTCCATTTTATTTTATTGTTAATCGTAATGCTGACTGTTTTATTGAAATTTTCTTACATATTTGTATACATACATATTTTTGCTTTGCTTTTTAGCCAGCTTTATTGTTTTATGGGCTTAACACTCGCCGTACGAATCAGGTTGTGTTTGGAGAACGTGATTTGAGGATTATCTCAGTTTGTTTGGCTCTTTATCAAATTCTCTTTGTATATGTATTTTGCTCTTTTTTTGAGGATTCTCTCATTTCTTTGATTCTCTTGGTCTCTTTGCCTCTGCTGGTTTATCAATTCTTATTATATTCCGTTAACAGTTTATAATAAATAAACAAACTTTGAAGCTAGATTTGATTATTTTTGCCAACTCATTGTGAATAGTGTTTTGAATTATGCGTCGATTGGAGTGTGAGAGAGAGCAGAAGTTGCTGCTACTGATTGCAATGTGAAGTATTTAAACTCAGTGCCGGGTATAAACTTTAAACATTCTCGATTTCCATTCCGTGGGAAGCGGTTCGTTGGCGATGTGGTTAATATTGCTCGGACTTTTGGCTTTGCCAGTGATAATTTTCGCTTACATTGAATTGCGTGTGGCACATAGGCGACGACTGGTGAATAAGTTTAATGGCCCAGCCACGGTGCCCATAGTGGGCAATGGTTTTCAAATGGGCAAAAATCCGTCAGGTGGGCATACCATAAAAATATTTACTACACAAAGTGAACAGTTCGATGACTTAAATGCCCAATCTCGAATAGCGTTGTAACTGATGATTGTGATATGAGAGAGTCAGCCACTATGCTATACGAGGTGGGGCATTTGTGGGTAAACAACCAAATTACGTGAACGTATACAACGCATATAACTACTGATGGGATTTCGTGCTAAGATTAAACAGACTTTCTACGTTTTTTTTTTTAATCGAAATGATAAGTTTGAAGTGCTGTGAACCTGAAATGCTCTCTGATAATGCACTTATTGCATGTCACAGACCCTTGACCTTTGAAATATAATAACAACATATCTTTCATGTGACGCCCCCCTTAGATATTCTCAATCAAGTATTTAATTGGTGGCATCAGTATGGCAAAGATAATTTTCGTTTCTGGATTGGCTACTACTCAAATATTTTGATAACGAATCCCAAATACCTGGAGGTAAGTCTACAAAAACAATAGGAATTGAATTTGCTAAGTATCTTTGAATTTTTATAGTATATACTCAGCAGTCAAACTTTAATACAAAAGTCAGACATCTATGATCTATTGCATCCATGGCTTGGTTTCGGTTTGCTTACCAGCACAGGCAAAAAATGGCACAAACATCGCAAGATGATAACTCCATCATTTCATTTTAATATCTTGCAAGACTTTCATGAGGTCATGAATGAGAATTCTACAAAATTTATTAAGAAACTGAAGCGTGTGGCAGCTAATGACAACATTATTGATTTCCAAGATCAAACCCATTACTTAACCCTGGACGTTATATGTGATACAGCGATGGGTGTCCCTATAAATGCCATGGAAAACAGTGATTCAAAAGTTGTGCATGCATTTAAGGAGTGAGTTTAGATATAATTTCATAATTTAAATATCTTAATTAACAATTACTTATTTCAGTATGTGTTATAACATTAATATGCGAGCCTTCCACCCATTTAAACGAACTGAATTCCTGTATCGCTTCTTCCCGGAATATTCCAAATATTGTGAAACTTTGAAAACTCTTCAGGATTTCACTAATGACATTATCGAGAAGCGCGTTGAAGCTTATAAACTAGAAACAAATAAGAAAACTGATAGCAATGAATTCTCGCGTAAGAAAATGGCATTTTTGGATACTTTACTCTCTTCGACTATAGATGGACGTCCGTTGACAAATGTCGAGATCTATGAAGAGGTATCCACATTCATGTTTGAGGGACATGACACAACCACTTCGGGTGTGGCATTCGCCGTATATCTTCTTTCTCGTCATCCGGAAGAGCAGCGCAAACTCTTTGAGGAACAGTGTGCCGTCATGGGCAGTGATTTGAGTCGCGACGCCACCTTCCAGGAAATAGCTGATATGAAATATTTGGATTTGTTCATTAAGGAGGCACAGCGAGTTTATCCCAGTGTTCCGTTTATAGGGCGGTATACGGACAAGGACTATGAAATAGGTGAGAGAAATTTTTATACCTACATACACATAAATAGAGGCAAATATAGTTGGGTTATGTCATATGTATTAAATTTTTATACGCTGAACGTGTTGGATAACAGAGTGACATAACTACAGCTTACTAACTTTAGTGTAAATCACATTTTAAATATAGGGAACAAAACTATTTTCGGACCTGTTTTTACTAATGGGAGTATAATGAAATTGTGATTCAATCCAGCTGAGTCCGAGATATACAATGACTGCTTTACATGCAAATCAAACTTACGGTCAGCCATCTCTATGGCTAGAACAAATATATTTACACTTTATATGGTGAGAGAAGCTTCCTCTCATATGACTAAAGTATGTGTGTTAAATGTTGCTTAAAATCATTAGCCTGTCGAATGACATGCCTGATTTGTAATATAAAATTATATATGCAGATCAAGCATGCTTTAAAATATTTCCACGCCTGTTTTCTGTGATTTGCTTACCTACCGAATCGTAATTTAATTTTACATTTTCTTAACTAAGGTGAGAAAATACATATAATAGAATAACTGAGTATTTGTACATACATGAATAATTTTCAAGATTTAAAATCGATTAAAAATTATATTGTAGAACTTAAAAAACAAAAAATATATCTAAAAGAAAATTAACGTGTGGTTTGATGAAACTGATCAAGTTTACTTATAAAAAGCATTGTAAGACAGAGATTTATGTAGAAATTACTAGTGCTGCGGCTAAGAATTACAAGACTTCCATAACACTTTTCCTCATCTAACTTTATAAATTCTGCTTACTTTTTTCAGATGGTACCACCATTCCTAAGGGTTCAACCCTCAATTTGGCCCTTATCATACTTGGCTACGATGAGAGGACTTTCAAGGATCCCCATGTCTTTCGACCTGAACGTTTCGAGCAGGAGAGACCCGCCCCTTTTGAATATTTACCTTTCAGCGCTGGTCCCCGCAATTGCATAGGACAAAAGTTTGCCCTCCTCGAAATCAAGACAGTGGTTTCCAAAATTATACGTACATTTCAAGTACTGCCTGCTCTCGATGAGCTGATCTCTAAGGATAACCGTTTAAGTACGTTTTTGGGTCCCGAAGAAGAACGATTAAAGTTCGAGCAAAAGCGTCATAAATATGATCCCATTTTATCTGCTGTACTAACTCTTAAATCCGAGAATGGTTTGCATTTGCGGTTGAAGGAGAGAGTATAGAGTATTATATGTTTATGTTTTTTTGTATGTTATTGATTATTGGAATTAAAATTTAATTAACAGCTAAAACGAGATTTAGTCACCATGTGAAAATAATTTTATATATAAAACTGAATCAATTGATTATATAAATTCGCAAAAGTTGTTTCATTGAGTAAGCTAAACTCCCGACTTCAGTGGCGAGTCAAAATTTCTATCGGAAATTTCGGAGCGAAATTGGTTTTAACTTCACCCCACGGGGAATCGCCACTGCTTGATGGACCAAAACAATTTTTTTTTGGAGGTGATTTGTGAAATATTTTTATTTTGCTCTTTGTCAACTCTCTTTGCATATCTTCTTCGCTCTTTTGCTGAGTTTCCCTTACTCTCTTTGGCTCTTTGCCTCTATTGATAAATCATTTCTTGTTTTATAATAAATAATCAAATTCGGTTTAGAGATTTGAAATTGTTTAACTGAATCCCTGTTAATGCTTATTGTTAGATCAAAATGAGAAGAGCAGATGTCATTGCTAAGACCAATTTAAAGCGATCAAAAGTTTTGCGGTTTGAAACTTGGGTAAGAGAACAGATTAGTTTGTAAGCTTTAGATGTCACATGGTTAATTAGCACATAAGATTAGCCACTGACGTCACAGGTAGCGACGGATTATCTCCCTTCCAGCCACTGCAGAAATTCCGGCAAGGAAACACAAATCTCACACGAGCTAGAAAATTATTGTGGACAATCCCTAAAGTCGGGAAACTTGTTTAGAAAATTTACGACATGTTTACATATATGGCGATTTGTGACAAAATTTATATTAAATCATGTAATAAATGATTATTAGGAATAAGAACTTAGTTCTTCAGTTTTTGAAATCATTATCCGCAAAAACAAAGCAAAAACATTGAGATATACTTCTATGGAGATAAATCACGAGTGCCCTTCTGCCTTCTGGCCTCTCGTGGCAAGAACTGCTTAGATGTCGAAAAGCTTGACCAAATTAACAACTCGTTCCCAACAAATGTAAAGTATTTAAACCCAGTGCTGGCTCTAAAGTTTAAACATTCTAGTTTTCCATTCCGTTCGAAGTGGTTTGTTCGAAATGTGGTTAATATTGATCGGAGTTCTAACCTTCCCAGTGATAATTTTCGCTTACATTGAATTGCGTGTAGCACATAGGCGACGACTGGTGAATAAGTTTAATGGACCTTCCCCGGTGCCCATAGTGGGAAATGCTCTTCAATTGGGCAATAATCTGCCAGGTGAGCAAAGCGCAAAGCGACGTAACTGATTATAATAATATGAAAAAGATAGTAATTTGATGTGGGCCAATAATCGGGGATCTACTGAAGTATACATAAGTCTCTTGGAATTTTAAACGTGTGACGATTTCGTAATGTAAATAATAAGTTTGAAGTGCTGTGAACCTGATGATCTCTAACACTGCCGCTAATGCATGTCTAAATACCTTGACCAATAATTATTTTCTATAATGCTAATTTCGCCTTTTTAGAGACTATAAATACATATTTCAATTGGTGGCATCAGTTTGGCAAAGATAATTTTCGTTTCTGGATTGGCTATTACTCAAACATTTTGATAACAAATGCCAAATACCTAGAGGTAAGTCTGCAAAAATAGTGTGATTACTTAAATTGAAAGTTCTAAGAATCTATAAGTTTTACAGTACATACTCAGCAGTCAAACTTTGATACAAAAGTCAGATATCTATGATCTTTTACATCCATGGCTTGGTTTCGGTTTGCTTACCAGTAAAGGCGAAAAATGGCACAAACATCGCAAGATGATAACTCCATCATTTCATTTTAATATCTTGCAAGACTTTCATGAGGTCATGAATGAGAATTCTACAAAATTCATTAAGAAACTGAGGATTGTGGCAGCCAATGATAACATCATCGACTTTCAAGATCAAACCCATTATTTCACCTTGGATGTTATATGCGATACAGCGATGGGTGTCCCTATAAATGCCATGGAAAACAGTGATTCGAAAGTTGTGCATGCATTTAATGAGTGAGTTATGTCTTAATTTCATATTCTATATAGCTTAATTAACAATTATTTATTTTAGTATGTGTTATAACATCAATATGCGAGCCTTCCACCCATTTAAACGATCCAAATTCTGTTATCGTTTTTTCCCCGAATATTCAAAATATTGCGAAACTTTGAAAACTCTTCAGGATTTCACCAATGACATTATCGAGAAGCGCGTTGAAGCTTACAAACTAGAAACTACTGAGAAAACTGAAAGCAATGAATTCTCGCGTAAAAAAATGTCATTTTTGGATACTTTACTCTCTTCGACTATAGATGGACGTCCGTTGACAAATGTCGAGATCTATGAAGAGGTATCCACATTCATGTTTGAGGGACATGACACAACCACTTCGGGTGTGGCATTCGCTGTATATCTTCTCTCACGTCATCCGGATGAGCAGCGTAAACTCTTTGAGGAACAGTGTGCCGTAATGGGCAGTGATCTGAGTCGCGATGCCACCTTTCAGGAAATAGCTGATATGAAATATTTGGATTTGTTCATTAAGGAGGCACAGCGAGTTTATCCCAGTATTCCGTTTATAGGACGCTATACGGACAAGGACTATGAAATAGGTGAATATATAATTCGATCGTGTCCAAATTACAATAGGCTTAAGTTAATTTACAAAATAATTTAATTTAACAAAATATTTATAATGTTTTAAGCTAAGATGTTCTAATTCGCAGTTTCTCACTTTCAGATGGTACCATCATTCCCAAGGACACAACCCTCGTATTGGCCATCCTTATTATCAACTACGATAAGAGGACTTTCAAGGATCCCCATGTCTTTCGACCTGAACGTTTCGAGCAGGAGAGACCGGGCCCCTTTGAGTATTTACCTTTCAGCGCTGGTCCTCGCAATTGCATAGGACAAAAGTTTGCCCTCCTCGAAATCAAGACAGTGATTTCCAAAATTATACGTACATTTGAAGTACTGCCTGCTCTCGATGAGCTGATCTCTAAGGATAACCGTTTAAGTACGTTCTTGGGTCCCGAAGAAGAACGACTAAAATTTGAGCAAAAGCGTCATAAATATGATCCCATTTTGTCTGCTGTTCTAACTCTCAAATCCGAGAATGGTTTGCATTTGCGTTTGAAGGAGAGAGTATAGTTTAGGTTTCTGTTATTGTTTGTATTTTATTGTTTTATGTTATTAAAGTTTAATTAACAGCTACAAGGACTGTACCGACGTAGGCATTGGCTATAAATGATGAAGGATTTATGATTTCACCATCGATATACTGGGAATTCAGGGATGTGGTAATGATTTCTGCCTCAGAACCTAGACTATAATATTTGGTTAGATCGATGGTTTTGCTACTATCACCCAGATTAAGGACGACCACATAAAGATCGCTACCCTCCTTTTGACTGGAATAAAAGACATTGGCATTAGAAAATATTTCTAGAATGCAACTCCAATTAGACTTACCGTGAGTATATGATCACATCATCGTCAAGGGCCTGAATGCTGAGAGCTCCCTGACGGAACGAAGTCTCCTTACGGAGACGTACCAACTTCTTGAAGATTTGCAAATGTGAACGAGGAGCACGTAGTTGTTGCAGCGCATTGTTGGTCTTGTAGTCCTCCGCTACTGGAAGCCAAGTGTGATCGGCACTGGTAAAACCTGTCAGACTGGAGGCATCCCATTGATAGGGAGTACGTGCGGGATCACGTGAACGATCGTAGTAGCTGTCGGGATCGGTATTACATGCGGGTGGATCGACTGTATCCTCCCAACTAATCCACACATCGGTCATGCCCAATTCTTCCCCATTATAGGTCACGGCATGTCCGGGCAGAGTTTGCAGCAAAATGTTAATCAGATCCGTACGTTGCACTCCAAAACGAGAGGCCACACGTTTATTGTCATGATTGCCCAGCACCCAATTGGCATAGACTCCTTCGGGCATACTATTGATCCACTTTTCAATGTGCTCCACATAGTCACCAGCCTTCGAGGCATTATTGATATTCGATAGGAAATCGAAATTGAACGGAATATGGGAACCATTCCTTACACCATCACCATAGTATTTGATCATGTTGTCGAAACTAGTGTAGGCCTCTGTCATCAGAAGACGCTTGTCGCCTCCATACTCCTCCTGGAACTCATCCACAAGTGTACGCCATTGATACACCATGTCGAGGGTCTCAGGTTGATCTTGGGTATAAATGTGCTGGGTATAGCAATGATCATCGGGATCTGGGCAGGCTTCAGTGTCATTGGTCAGAGGCTCATCGGGATACTGATTATAACGATCCAAATCGACCTCAAACAAATATGGAATGGCATCAATACGAAAACCGGAGACACCCTTTGCCAGCCAGAAACGTATCACATTCTTCATCTCGTTGACCACAGCGGGATTGCGGTAATTCAGATCGGGTTGACGGTACTCAAACTGATGCAAATAATACTGCTCCCTCACATCATTCCATTGCCAGGCGCTGTAACGGAACTCGGATATCCAATTGCTAGGCGGTTCACGTTCACCAGTTTCTTCGTTAATCTTGCCATCGTGCCAAATGTAGAAATCCTTATAATCGGGATCGCTATCTACCGATTTGGTGAACCATTCCGACTGATCACTCGTGTGGTTCGGCACAAAGTCCAAAATAATCTTAATGCCCACCTCTTTAGCCTTGGCAATTAGACGCTCAAAGTCCTCCATGGTACCATATTCTGGATGAATAGTATAAAAGTCAGCAATATCGTAGCCAAAGTCCACCATTGGAGACTTGAAGATAGGCGATAGCCATGTGGCCGTAAATCCAATATCCTTCAGGTACTGCAACTTCTCAGTAACTCCATTCAAATCGCCGATGCCATCGCCATCGGAGTCGCGGAAGGAGCGTGGATAGATTTGATAATAGTTGCCACTGTCATACCATTCACTGCCCTGGCCGAGGCCAATTAAAGAAATAACCACTAAAGCGACAACTGTATGTGGTCGCATTTTGTATAAATTTGATCGCAATTTTGGTGCGATCAGTGCCTTTTATATAGCTCCGGCGATAAGACGAACCTCCTGTCGAGTGGCCATTTCGAGTGCTTCACAAATACTGACGTGACAAGTTCTAGTTCTCTTTCCCATCTGCTATGCAATGAAGTAGTCATCGCTATTGTTTCCATGAAATGGCGATAAACATCTCTTGACTTCAAGATGACCAATTAGAAGTAATATACTTAAAAAAATTCCCAACAATTGAACAACTTAATTAGGCTTGGATTATGATATTCGATAAGGTGACATTATTTCTACACTTAGAGAAGTTACATTTAATCTTGATTAATATTTCATATATTTTTTAAGTAATCAAAATATTAGAATTTACTATTTGTTTGTTAGATTTGTTACATAAATTATTCTATGCCCTAAAAATTTTCATTCAATACTTCATATTATAAAAAAATCGAATCAATTTTAAACTTAATTACTTAAATCTTGCCCGACTGTTTGAGTAGTTGTTTTCCTGAAATCGCGAATGTGAAATTCAAAATCTATCTATAACTTTATTTTCACAATTTTTCTATTTTAAATGTGTTAAATATTTCTTTAAAACCAACTTTTGCTACTTTGTGATTATAACGATTTTTTTTCGAGTGTATATTTTGTTATTGTTTTGGTATGCAGACCATAAGTGTAGAATTATTTAATCAGGTGATATAGGGAAGCAAACCGGTAAAGTTGTAAGAACGTCTTCATAGATAAGCTTCAATTATATAGTTTGTAAACAAAATCGGTGATTAATACACAAATACTCAATGTAAGGCTTATTCATTTTTTGTAAACATTTCATAAAGAGATAACCTTGAAAGTGTGAATAACAAAGGGAAAAACGTGACCAAATTTAATCTATCTTGGTCATCACATCAACAGATATGATCGAAATATTTTTCTGAAATTTATTACTGTCATTAGGAAAATTTATGTACATTTTGTCTACACGTGATTGATAGACATATTTTCTATGCTAGGTCAGGTTCGCTTGAAGAACTACTTCACATTTGATAAGATATTGCCGAAAAAAAGTACCCACATACATTTTCTAGCTTTACCTTATTTCTGAAAATTATTTGGTGGAATTTGGCAAACGAAATGCACGAGTGTAATCTAATTTCAAATGCACGCCACGATGACTACGTACATACATGAGAAACCACGGGCGAATTTTAATTGAATTAAAACAGTTAGCCAACTTGTTGCCTTTGGCCAATGTGTAATATGAGCACACTGCACACACAAAATAAACCTCACTCCAGGCCATTAAAACATGAAAATGTAAATTTACATTGCAGTTTTGGCTTCTATGTTTCTTTTCTTTTTGTTGCCCTTATCTAATTAAGATATTTTTCACAGAATTCTGCAAAGGGCAAGCAATTTACTTAAAAGGCAAATATTCCACAAAAATACGCAGCAAAATGTCACAGTTGAGAAATGTCGGAATGGCCAGAGAGGGACTTGAATTCCCGGAAGTGAGGAATCGTAATCCAGTGAAATGTTGCTTCTTATTTTGGTATAAACAAATTGGTCAGTTTGTTTGTTATGCAAAAAGGGAAATGATTCCATGCTCACATAGTATTAAATATATACAGTCATATTCAAAGGAAAATAGTTTTTACAGGGTATATAGAGAAGAGGTATATGAGAAAGCAGATACATTATATTATTGTTAGGAATTAATGGTAAGTAATAATAAAAATTTGATTTTTCTTCAAAATTAATCAACAGTATAAAACTGTTTATTTGTTCTACGCTCTAGCGATTATTCTTAAGTTTTAAAAATTGATAAGAAAAACTTATAAAAGGGGAAAAGAATCACTTTAAGTGTTTTTTTTTTCTGCTTGCCATCAAAGACTTGCTATACAAATATTCTACACCCACACAATAAAAGCAAACAAGCTGAATATTTTGTCGGCTTAAT
Source organism: Drosophila willistoni (assembly GCF_018902025.1). Taxonomy (NCBI): domain Eukaryota; kingdom Metazoa; phylum Arthropoda; class Insecta; order Diptera; family Drosophilidae; genus Drosophila; species Drosophila willistoni. The sequence continues at coordinate 6,194,417 of NW_025814048.1, forward strand.
AAGAAGGATTTTAAAAACCTGTTATTTGCTTACTAAATTTACAGGGATAAAAATGAGTAAAATCCTTTCAAGGCTAACCAAAGTTAGTTTTCTTGCATTCGTCCTCCAAAGTGGAAATTTAATAGCCAAAAGGATAGTAATATATGTTATATCGACTATGTAAAAAATAGCAGCTCATTATAAATCAGAATAATCAAAAATCTAGCAAGTAAGTCGCCTCATGCCGACTTCGGTATACCATTCAGCAAGTGGTCAGCTTAGTAAGATATTTGGTTCTTTAAAAATAATAATACACTATGTAACACCATGTAAGGGGAAAAAAATTGATTGTAATAGTCAAGAACCTACGGAAGGCAAATGTTTTCTTCTTCATTTTAGGGGCGGAAGTCGGCATGGCAAAAATGTTCAACATTCATCATATGAACGCATATAAAACAAGTTTAGAATTTGGTGGCTTTAGGTTTGTGAATTTCCAAGAAATTGTATTCAAATTACAAGGGCGTGACAAAGATTTGAAATAAACATGATCTGCTTGCATAATATCAAATTTGGTAGATCTAGCTTATATAATATTTTCAAATAAGAAATTTTTATCAGGGCTTTATTGATCGTTTTTTTGTATAGCCATAGACAACTGAGAGCTTCAAGTAAAAGAAGATTGCCAGATGTTTGTACTCATTTGGAGTTTCTGAACGAAATACAATAGATATAATTTATATTGCCAACATACGTTTATGAATATAATACATATGTTACAGAGATACATATAAATATCTATATACATTGTATGTATATAGTAAAGTATCGTACTGTAATCTAAATGGGAAGATACGAGAGATAAATAGGAATTTGAGTTGTCTCCATGGACAGAGAGCTCCAAGGTTATATCTAGGTCAGCAAAAATATTTGTATCTCTAATGTTTATCCCTTAACAATATTTATCTACTTAATTTTAACAACTTGCAGTGAATTGGCAATAAATGAATCATTTTGTATTATAGTAACTTATCAGACTTCTATGTACTCGTATCAACATTCCCATGCAATGCAATGCAGTCATACCAATTGGTCATATCTGAACCCAAAAAAAAAATACAAAAACAGAAACAAAAAACCCATCTAGTTTCTAAAACTATATAGGCAATATAAATTTAAGCGAGGGTGCGATAAATTGTTGACAGATTACTCCAATTGGTGGGGCAGCGCTTATCAGTGATACACAATCTTCAACAAGGCTCGATAATTGTTGTTTATTAGCCAAATGAAAATTTCGCTCAATCAAACGCGAACGAAATGCCAGAGCGCAAACTTGTCGGTCTGGTTTGGCTCACCTGCCTGGTGGTGACTACTTTAGGTGCCCAATCGGACGTCGATTGGTGGGAGAATGCGGCTCTATATCAGATCTATCCCAGATCCTTTCAGGACAGCAATGGCGATGGCATTGGTGATCTCAAGGGTATAACGACTCGCCTGACGTATCTCAAGGAAATCGGCATAACGGCCACGTGGTTGTCGCCTATCTTTACATCACCAATGTCCGATTTTGGTTATGATATATCCAATTTCTATGATATAGATCCCATTTTTGGTACATTGGCGGATTTCGATGACCTAATTGCAAAAGCCAAGGAATTGAAATTGAAAATCATTTTGGACTTTGTGCCCAATCATTCGAGTGATGAGTGTGAATGGTTTGACAAGTCTGTGAATCGTTTGGAGGGTTACGATGACTTCTATGTGTGGGATGATGGCAAAGTTAATGCAGAGACGGGTGAAAGGGAACCGCCCAGCAATTGGATCAGTGTGTTTGGTGGTCCCCAGTGGACTTGGCATGAGACACGGCAGCAATATTTCCTGCATCAGTTCCAAGTAAAGCAACCGGACCTAAATTTCAGCAATCCCATGGTTAAAGAGCACATGCTGGATGTTTTAAAGTTCTGGCTGGATCGTGGTGTAGACGGTTTCCGCATCGATGCAGTGCCCCATATCTATGAGTATCGCTACGCAAATGGATCCTATCCCGACGAACCAGTCAGTGGCTGGAGTAGTGATCCGGGTGCCTATGAATACCACGATCATATCTACACCAAAGATCAACCGGCAACTGTGGAGCTAATGTACGAATGGCATGAGTTTCTCGAGCAATATCAAGCGGAGAATGGAGGCGATACTAGAGTCCTGCTGGCTGAGGCATATTCCTCTGTGGAAACTCTTAGCGCATATTACGGAAACGGCACTCGATTTGGCACCCAACTCCCAATGAATTTCCAGCTAATGTATTTAAGCGGTTATTCCACGGCCAAGGATGTGGTTGGCTCTATTGATTACTGGATGGACACTATGTGGACGACTCATCAAACAGCCAACTGGGTGGTGGGTAATCACGATACACAAAGAGTAGCTGATCGCATGGGAGCCCACAAAGTGGATTTGCTGAATGTGATAGTTAGTGCCCTTCCAGGAGCCTCTGTAACATACTACGGCGAGGAGATTGGCATGTCCAATGTGGATATTGAGTGCACTGGCGACTCATGCGAAGATCGAGATGGTGAACGCACTCCCATGCAATGGAGTCCGGGAGTGAATGCCGAGTTCTCCACCGGTGAAAGCACTTGGTTACCTGTTAATCCCGATTATGAGCGCATCAATGTCCAAACCGAAAGAGGTGTAGCCCGCTCCTCTTTGCAAATTTTCAAGGGTATGCAAAAGTTGAAATCTTCTTCAGCTTTTCTGTCCTTTAAAAAGGCGGGCGGTTTTTCCTACGAGGCAGTGAACGAACAAGTTTTGCAAATTATAAGGTAAGCCAAACAAAATTTATAAAAAACAAATAATGTTATCTTAAATTCCTTGTGCAGGACCAACAAAATTAATGAGGAATATCGCATATTGATAAATATGGGCAACAATATGGAAGTCCTCGAAGGTCTTTCAGATAAGACATATGAATATATTCTAACTACTGCCTATTCAACGCATTATCCAGGGTAAGTTTCAATATTTCCCATTTTTAAAAGTCGACTATTGTGTAATTGCTTTCTAAAATCCTTCTAGGCAAACTGTGGATCTGGGTGAACGCATTGTCCTGATGCCTTTTGAGGCCATTGTATTACGCTGGCTAGCTTAATTGGGCAATAAATTTAATTTTATTTTAAATGAATTTAATCAGTGCTGCCTTTATTGTAGTCAATGTGGGGGCACTTGTAAAGATTAGGAATCTTTGGGAAAATCAGCTCTGTGGCACATGGCGATAAAGTAATTGAATAATGCTTTAAAGTGGTTCATTTGTTACCTAAGCGAAATTTTTTAAACTTTGATACTTGAAGTAATAAAAACGCAACTACTTATTTCTTCTTCCTATAATTCCAAGGTTGAGTTTTAATTTAATTTTAATCGGATATTTCAAATTTCTTAAACATTAAACAGTGCTAAGGACGACAGCTTCCTTGGGCATCAACAGCACAGAGTTGGCATATGTCAGATCGCTGTAAGAAATAAAAGGTTTCATGAGCCTCCAATCAAAGTTTAAGAAACTTGAACTTACTTCTTTCGGCGTACACTCTTGTCATTAACAACAACATACTGCAATTGGCTGGAGATGGAGGTGAAAATGGTGTCCAGATTCACAGATTCCACATCATCGTTGAGATTAATAACCGTGATGTATGACTTTTGGCCAGCCAGAGAACTAAGAAACGAAATGGAAATGATTAAATTAAGGGAACTATATGACTTAATTCCTTTTCACCCACCGTTTAAAGGCCAATACATTGGGACCGATGGCCTGGATGGTAACATCTCCCTGCTTGTAAGTTGGCTCATCTCGCAGAGCTCTCAGCTGCTTGTGGATATTCAAATGACTGAGAGGAATGCCACGTTCCCTCTTTACGTTCACCAGTTTATAGTCATCGGCAAGAGGCAACCAAGTTGTGGCACTGTCTGAGAAGCCACCGCTCTGTTCATCGCTCCATTGGAAGGGTGTGCGCACTGGATCACGAGTGAGACGCTCGAATTCTTGCTCATTTGATTGACAAGCTTGAGGGTCTACTGTGTCAGACCAGCTGATAAAGACATCAGTCATGCCAATTTCCTCACCCTGATAGTTAACAGCAATGCCGGGTAGACCCAGAATAAGCATGTTTGTGGCATCAATACGATCGGCGCCGAGACGAGAGCCAATGCGACTACGATCGTGGTTACCCAGCACCCAGTTGGCTACTTGCCCCTCGGGCAAATTGTCCAACCAATTGTGGATCAGCTGCGCATAATGATAGGCATCCGAATCGAAGTCAATGTTAGCCAACAGTTCAAAGTTGAAGGGAACGTGAGATCCATTGTGAGTGCTATTGCCGTAGTATTGCATCAATATATCCAGAGGAGCGTAGGCCTCAGAGAGAAGAATGCGATCATCACCGCCCAATTCCTCATCGATTTCTTCAATAACCTTACGGAACTGGTAGACCAGATCAATTGTTTCCGGTTGGTTTGTTGTGTAGATATGTTGGAAGTACTCATAGTCCTCTGGGTCATCGACACCCTCATTGCGGGGCTCATCTGGCCAGTTGCCATCTTCATCGGCGGCCACTTCAAAGACATGGGGCACAGCATCAATGCGGAAGCCAGAGGCACCCTTACGTAGCCAGAATCGCAACACATCTTTCATGGCTTCCACGACTTTTGGATTGCGGTAGTTCAAGTCCGGTTGCTTGGGCAGGAACTGATGCAAATAGTAGGCCTGACGACCCTCATGCCAGGTCCAAGTAGCTCCACGGAATACACTGATCCAACTGGTAGGTGGCTGTCTAATTCCATTGACAACCTTGCCGGTGTGCCATACATAAAAATCTTTGTACTCCTCTTCACCTGCTGCCGAACGGATAAACCAATCACACTCATCACTAGTGTGATTAGGCACAAAGTCCAAAATGATTTTGATATCCAATTGCTTGGCACGCGCCACCAAAGCATCAAAATCTTCCATGGTGCCAAAAAGTGGATCGATTTCTGTCAAATTGGCCACATCATAGCCAAAGTCAGCCATGGGTGAGGTGAAAATGGGTGAAAGCCAGGTGGCAGTGATACCAATTTCCTTTAGATAAGCCAACTGTTGCGTAACGCCTATAAGAATAAAGAAGATTACAGTGACTAAAATTTATTGTCAGCAACAGTTGGCTCTTACCATTGAGATCACCAACGCCATCGCCATCGCTGTCTTTAAAGGATCTGGGATAGATCTGATAGAGTTGGGCTGTGCGCCACCAATCCTTTTCAGCCAATGTCTGGGGTAGTGTTAACCCCAAGACGCAACAAAGCGTCAAAATCTTTGCCAAAGCACCCATTCTGACTGCAACCCAACGATTGACATACTAGCTAACCAATGCCAGCTTCTATATACCAATCCGTCTGAAACTGTTCCCCCCGAGCTAGATAAGTTAAGGCCATGATAAGCCTAACAATATTGCTACAACTATTCCTGATTAGCTGACATATTTATGATCCCAAATGGTCTGTCATCTAATACAAAAAAATTGCTTTCATGTTCATGATGTTTTTGTGGTATTTACGATAGCTGTTTACACGTTCAGAGATCATGAGACAGATTGGCAGTAAACGCTTTCCAAAGTTGCATTTGAGTTATGACCACATCGCGTATCTAATCGGTGCTGTATACTATATAACTGGAATTCGGTATTTTTACTATCAAAGTGGATAATTTATTGGCTCACTTCGATGGGGGTAAAAAGAAACGAAAAACGAAAATCTGTGGGAATCAAGCTCAAGGTCTGGCGATAACAGATGAGTCAGGTGAGGTGAATCTATATCAGGTGTACGCAGTTGAGAATTATAAATTATTTAGGTCCTAACTCAACATACAATTATCTATCTTCCTTAAGATCAAAGGTCTTTGTATTCCTCTCGATTGGGGATATTTTTGTATTGCACTTGAAACGATAAGGCACTAATTCCCCATTAGTTTATAGCAGCGACTCTATCTGTGAGTTTTTCGCAGTTACCGCCATATAAGAAACGGTTTAGAATACGAAATTTTTCAGTTAACAATGGCCACTTGGTCTGGCATCGTCTTTTTACTGGTCGTTGGCCTGCTGGCCGTCGATGCAGCTGATCCATGGTGGAAAACAGCCTCGTTCTATCAGATATATCCGCGATCCTTCAAGGATACCAATGGCGATGGTGTCGGTGATCTGAACGGTGTGACAGAGAAATTGGAATATCTTAAAGAAATTGGAATAACAGCAACTTGGCTATCGCCCTTCCTGAAATCACCAATGGCTGATTTTGGTTATGATATTGCGGATTTTAAAGAAGTTGATCCTCTATTCGGTACAATGGAGGACTTTGAGAACATGGTGGCACGTGCCAAGGAATTGAATGTGAAAATCATTTTGGACTTTGTGCCCAATCATTCGAGTGATGAGTGTGATTGGTTTATCCGATCGGCAAATGGTGAGGAGAAGTACAAGGACTACTACATCTGGCATCCAGGATTTGTTGATGAAGATGGCGTGCGTCGTCCCCCCACCAATTGGGTGAGCGTGTTCCGTGGCTCCGCCTGGGAATGGAATGAGAATCGCCAGGAATACTATCTACATCAGTTCCATAAAAAGCAACCGGATTTCAATTTCCGTAATCCTGTTGTGCGTGAGGAAATGAATGATGTACTGCGATTTTGGTTGGGCAAGGGTGTTGATGGTTTCCGTGTCGATGCCATCTACCACGCTTTCGAGGTGGAGGCTGACGAAGATGGCAATTATCCGGATGAGCCACGCAATGATTGGACCGATGATCCAGATGAATATGGTTATACGCATAAGATATATACTGTGGATCAGCCAGAGACACCTCACTTGGTGTGAGTTCAAATTAAGATGTGTTTGAGAAAATTACTAAGCAATTTCTTTTATAGTTACGAATGGCGACAGATTTTGGAACAATTCCAGGCCGATAATGGCGGCGATGAGCGGTAAGTCAAATATTTTCCCATTAGAAAAGAAACTCATATTTTTTTTTGAATTGTAGTATTCTAATGGTGGAGACATGGTCGCCCATTGAAATTGTTATGGACTATTATGGCAACTCAACAGCTGATGGTGCTCAGATACCGTTCAATTTCCAGCTGATAAGTAATCTCTACTACGATTCCGATGCTTATCACTATGAGTATTTGATTAACAACTGGCTAACACTAATGCCTGAGGGTAAAAGCGCCAACTGGGTGGTAAGTTGTTATCATTAGGGGAAATCAATTTGACACCTTCTTATCGATGAACGTTCGCCAAATTCATTATCGCCTTATCAGATTGGCAATCATGACAAAAACCGTGTGGGTTCGCGTTTTGGAGCCGATCGTGTCGATCTCTTCAATATACTACTTCTTACCCTGCCCGGCTGTAGTATTACCTACAATGGCGAAGAACTGGGCATGCTGGATGGTTATGTATCGTGGGAGGATACAGTAGATCCTCAAGCTTGCAATGGCTATGAGGCCAACTATATGGACAATTCTCGGGATCCGGCCCGTACTCCCATGCATTGGACAGATGACAAATACGCCGGTTTCACCAACGGCTCGACAACCTGGTTGCCCGTGGCCCTGGATTATGCTCAGCGCAATGTGAAGAAGGAGCGCGGTGTTTCTCTCAGCCATCTCAATGTGTACAAACGTCTGCAGGAACTCAGAAAAGAGCCCACCATATCGGGGGGAGCGGGTGAAATCAAGGCAGTCAGCAGTTATGTTTTGGCTGTCAAACGGTTAGTTGTTTAATTTTTATCCCCTATTCTTTTTCAATTTTTGTTTGTCTTTTATAGTTCTCTGAGTGGCAACTATGTCTACATTTCGCTCTTCAACATTTTCGATTCCATTGAGAATGTGAATCTGTCGGAGGTTTTCAGTGGCCTGCCAGCGACCTTCCAGTACACTCTGATCACTGACAAGTCCATCAAACAGGTGGGCGATGTGGTGTCTGCCAAGAGTGTTACTCTGATGCCTCATGAGTCCATTGTTTTGCGCTCGACCACGACTGTTTAACATTAATAATTTCTGGAAATTGAAATGATTAAATGTGCTTATCAGTAACATTTTTCAGTCCCTGCTATTTTTTGAGTCATATACAAAATGCTAACTCAGGCGTTTTGCCGGCTGCTGCAAAGCAGAAAGCAACAAACAACGAGAGAGAGAGAGAGAGAGAGAGAGAGAAGAAGTTCAATTTGTGAGATAATAAAACAATGAACTTTGGGGATCAGTTATTATAGTATGCAGATTGCAAGTCTCAATGACGTCAAAAATGTATGGACGCTAAGAAGGAGAGAGAAATTTCGCTGTGATCGGTTTGGCGACGAAATTGTTGACGTACTTAATTCTTCGCTAGCAGCTTTTACTCATTGTATCTGCTGTATTTGTGACATGAGAAGCATTCGAAAGCTCTCTCTTTCTCTCTCTCTCTCTGGTTAAAAATAAAAATATATAAAAATACCTATTTGCTTATTTATGCATGGGTGCGTTCAAGTCTTTCGCGAAGTTTTTATAGAGTAAAACAAAAATGTCTAAAATAATATATATAAAAGGTTTTTTAAACATAACAAAAATGGAAGTTGCTAAATATATATTTTAGCATATGCTACCTTGTTCGCACTGAGCGTTGTACGACTATGCCCAAATAAAAAAATAATATATTTTTATAGTCTCATTTGATCGTGCACATCTTTTGAATTTCAATATTAAGTTTATCTTAAAGCTTAATTTTGCTATTTCTATACACATGATATATTTAAAGATAAAAAGTGAAATAAATATTTCAAGATATTTTATTTTTATGGCGTCTTTAAGATAATTTTTTTTTACAGTTTTAATAAGTAATAAGTAAATTTTAATAAACATTTTGAAAAACTTATAGAAACATACTTTAAAAAGGTATCTAGCACTCCCAAAGAAAAGCTCGATGAGGCAAATGTTCAAGAAGTATCGTTATTAAATGAACAATATAACAATTTTCTTTTATTAGGAAAAGCTTTCTTAAATTTAAAAAAAAGTATGGGGAATATTAAAAAACGTTTGACATTAAATCATATCAACATATCATCCAATCAAAAGGAACTATGTTTACTTAGAGTACTTAGTCGATCATGCTAAAGTTCCTTTCCACGAACTGCAAATCAAAGAGAAAGTTTTCCGTCGCAGATCTTTGTGAGCCACCCTCGCAAAGCTCTCACTCGTTCTCTCTTTTTTGCGGTCTCTCCCCATATGAATTTATATAAACCCCAACGAACCTGCAATTGATCCATGCATATTGATGTCGCAGTTGCTTTTGTTTGTTTGCAGTAAAAAGTTCTCATCTTTGTGCCGCTATGTTGGCTTCTGTGGGGTTTCTTTTACTGAATTTTCTCGCTTTAAGCGCAGCCTCAACATATCCCAACTACCATGCAGAATTCCATGATGACGATGAAGAGATTAGCGATAGCGCCAAATGGTGGCAAACGGGAGCCTTCTATCAAATCTATCCAAGGTCTTTCAAAGACAGCAACGGCGATGGCGTGGGCGACTTAAATGGTGAGATATATTTTAATTTTTTAACACTATCAGAGAGTAAGTTGAGAAAAACTAAATGCAATTGCAGGCATCTCATCGAATTTACCGTATCTCAAAGACTTGGGCATTACGGCCACTTGGTTATCGCCGATTTTCACCTCACCCATGGCTGATTTTGGCTATGATATAGCCAATTTTACAGAGATCGCACCAATTTTTGGCACCATGGCTGACTTTGAGGCTCTAATGGTTAAGGCCAAGGAGTTGGATATTAAAATTATTTTGGACTTTGTGCCAAATCATTCCAGTGATGAATGTGATTGGTTCAAACGATCGGCAGCTGGTGAAGAGGAGTACAAGGACTTTTATGTATGGCATCCAGGACGTATGGTGGATGGAAAACGGCAACCGCCCAGCAATTGGATAAGTGTATTCCATGGTCCTGCCTGGGAATGGCATCCTGGACGTAAAGAGTATTATCTCCATCAGTTTGTCAAAAAACAACCAGATCTAAATTATCGCAATCCCAAAGTGCGCGAGGCCATGAATGTTAGTTAATTCGATTGGGTTGCTTGTTTCGTTGACCTGTGATTAATAGTGAATCATTTGATTGCAGAATGTATTACGCTTTTGGTTAGCTAAGGGCGTATCCGGTTTTCGCATCGATGCTGTGCCCCATGTCTTTGAGCTGGGTCCAAATGCTCAGAATGAATATCGCGATGAACCTCGCAACGATGGGGACAATGATCCCAATGATTACGGTTATTTGCAGCACATTTATACAGTGGATCAGCCAGAGACTATTGATCTTGTCTACTCTTGGCGTGCCGTCTTGGATGAATTTCAGCGGGAGAATGGCGGGGAAGACCGTATCTTAATGGCCGAGACCTATTCACCAATAGAGATTGTAATGAAGTACTATGGCAATGGCACTGCAGAGGGAGCTCAATTGCCATTCAACTTTCTACTGATAAGTGAGCTAACAAATGCTTCGAATGCCCAGGCCTATGCCATGACAGTGCAAAAATGGTTGCAGTACATGCCGGCAGGAAGAACAGCTAACTGGGTGGTAAGCTACCAGCACTTGAACCTACATTGAGTCCGTTAATAATCTCTAATTCCTAGCTGGGCAACCATGACAAGCCCAGAGTGGGTTCCCGACTGGGTTCAGATCGAGTGGATATGCTTAACATGCTAATCACTACTTTACCAGGGGCTAGTGTGACTTATCAGGGCGAGGAATTGGGCATGACGGATGTGTGGATCTCGTGGAAGGATACTGTCGATCCCTCAGCCTGCAACACCAATCCCAGCATCTATGAACAGTTTTCACGGGATCCTGAACGTACACCCTTCCAATGGTCCAATGCAAAAGATGCTGGATTTAGTAATGCCAATAAAACTTGGCTTCCTATTGGTCCCGACTATCAAGTGGTCAATGTGGAGCAGGAGAATCAGACGCCTCTTAGTCACCTGAATATCTACAAGAAGCTTCTGTCACTAAGAAAAGAGTCAAAGACCCTGCAGCAGGGTGCAACTGAAGTGAAGGCCCTTAATGGGGCAGTTCTAGCGGTGAAACGGTGAGAAGTTCCAAAACACTTGAGTGCTTCCTTTTAATATTGATTTTTAATTTATTTTTTCATAGTATGCTGCAAAATGAGCAGACATATATCACAGTCTTAAATATCTATGATGGAGTGGAGACTGTGAATCTACAGCAGTTTTTCAATGATTTACCTCAAGAGTTGCAAGTTGTTGTTATATCGGGCAGATCCATTGTCAAAGAAGGGTAAGTTCTTCTCTTTGCCAATATCGTGTGATCTTTACTCAAACCTTCTGTTACAGGGATCTAGTTAAGACTGATTCAATTCAGCTGCAACCCAAGGACTCTTTAGTACTAAGATCTACCTCAACGTTCTACAGCGGTTACTCATCCGGTGGGCAGTTTCCTCTGCCATGGAGCATTTATCTGGGACTTGGTCAAGTGGCTCTCTATCTCAGCTATCGCCAAATTCTTACACTCAATTGAATGTTAATTAAATGAATACTTAGAAATAAAGAAAAACACTCGAAGCTTATCAGTTTACCTGGGCCCAGCTATAAAAGACCCCACCCTGCCCTGAACTGGTCAGTCAGTCATGGCGTGTAAACTGTTGGCAACGTTTCTAATTATCGCGGTCCACTGCTCACTGAGCAGTGGTGCGGCTATAGAGCTCGATCACGAGAGGGCAACTACGACTGAAACCACCAAAGATTGGTGGCAAACGGCACAATTCTATCAGATATATCCTCGATCCTTCAAGGACTCCAATGGCGATGGCATTGGCGATTTGCAGGGCATTATCTCCAAACTGGACTATCTCAAGGAGATTGGTGTGACGGCCACCTGGCTATCGCCCATTTATACCTCACCCATGGCAGACTTCGGCTATGACATAGCCGACTTCTACGACATTCAGGAAGAGTATGGTACTTTAGAGGATTTCGATGAGTTAATTGCAGAGGCCAACAAGAGGAATATCAAGATCGTTATGGACTTTGTGCCCAATCATTCCAGCGATGAGAATGTGTGGTTCCAGAAGTCGGTAAACCGCGAAAAGGGCTACGAGGATTATTATGTGTGGCATGATGGTTATATTAATTCCACCACAGGAGCACGTGAACCACCATCCAATTGGCTGCAGGCTTTCCGAGGCAGTGCCTGGGAGTGGAATGATCAACGTCAGCAATATTATCTCCATCAATTTGCTGTCAAGCAGCCTGATCTCAACTATCGCAATCCCGCCGTGGTGGCCCAAATGAAACGAGTGCTGACCTATTGGTTGGATCGTGGTGTCGCTGGTTTCCGCATTGATGCTGTGCCCTGGTGCTTTGAGGTTCTACCCGATGCCCAGGGTCGCTATCCAGATGAGCCTTTGAGTGGTTATACCGATGATCCAGAAGACTCCTCGTATCTCAAGCATATCTACACTTTAGATCTGCCAGAGACTGTGGATATGGTATACCAATGGCGCACTCTAATGGATGATTATCAGCGCATTTATGGTGGCGATACGCGTATCATTATGGTGGAAACGTATTCGGCTCTTGATTATGTTATGCAATTCTATGGCAATCGCACCACGAAGGGTGCTCAGATTCCTTTCAATTTTCAGTTTATAACCGGCGGAAATGGCGATAAGAATAATACGGAATTGAGTGCAGCGGGATTTATAAAGATCATCAATAGTTGGTTGGGACTGATGCCATCTTATCAGACAGCCAATTGGGTGGTAAGTAGTACAAGTGAAAACCATTATATAAATCTCTAACCTAATCTTGATCCCAGATGGGCAACCACGATCAACGTCGCGTGGGCAGTCGTTATGGAGAGGAGCGTATCGATCTCATGAATATGCTGCAAATGTTTCTACCCGGTGTCAGCATAACCTATCAAGGTGAAGAGATCGGAATGACAGATCTCGACATCAGTTGGGAAGACAGTCGCGATCCAGCTGCCTGTAATTCCAATGCAGATATTTACGAACAGTTCACCCGAGATCCTGCCAGAACTCCGTTCCAGTGGAGTGCAGAAGCAAATGCCGGTTTCTCCATCAACAGCACCACCTGGCTACCCATTAATCCCAATTATGTGACTATTAATGTGGAAGCCGAAAACTCCACTGAGCCAAGTCATTTGAGTCTGTACAAGCAGCTGGTACAGTTGCGTCAAATCAAGACTCTGCAAAATGGAGCAACACGTTATGCCAATGTGGGTGACAATGTCCTGGCCATTAAGAGATCTCTAACTTGTGAATCCAGCTACATACTGGTGGCCAATGTATTATCCAGCAGTGTGGAGAACATAGATGTGGCTAGTTCATTGTATGCCACTGGAAGCTATACGATTAAATTGGCCAATCCGGAGGCCAAGGCAACTGAAGGGTAAGTTCATTGACAAATACTTTCGTTTGGTGATTTGTTTTACTTATGGCTTTTCTTTCTTTTGTGTAGGACGAGTGTTGACCTAAGCAGCCTATCATTGGAGCCATATGCGGCTTTGATTTTGCAGTCGGTTTAATATATTTTGTATTCTATATATAACCACATAGTATATATACCTCTATATATGCTTTATCATAAGTTCTGAATGGCACAAGAAAATATAATAATCATAAGTCATTGGCCAACCAAAGACGACATTGGCAAAACTTTTCAATTTAAGGTCTTCTTGTGCTTGCTTGCTTGGGCCACAACTTATTATAAATTATTAAGGGAACTTTGTCTGCCTCAAGTACGCGCAACGAGCGCAAAAGAAATTCCATTAGACGTGATTGATAAGACACACAAATCACGCATACGCCAGGAGGACTTTTTTTTCTTTATTTTTTGACAACGGTGTGGTGAAGGAGATGTAGCAGGAGGTCTTGAGTCTAAGGTAGCGTAACGCTAAAGGCAACGATGACGATGCTTCTTGTAGTTTGTTCAACATGATGCAGTAGCTTTTTAATTTACTCATAAAAAATGAAGTGAAATTATTATGAGTTTTAACCTTTGGGCCATTTTTATGCCGTTTACAACAAATTGTGCACTGGCATGCAGTAGAATAATGTACACATATTTAACCACATTAACCAGAAAGTCAGCTAAAAGGGATTAAAGACTTGCGTATTCAACTTGAAACTAATTGCCCGTCTTAAATTTGATTTGAATGCCAAACACTTAAGGCAAACACTTGCTACTGAAGATCTCTGTCTCGTATCAAATAGTCTCTCACTAATCCTAGCCTCAGTTCTTGTCATCATCATCATCATCAGCAGCCGCATTGTCGTCATCAACCTTATTATCATTGCTCACAGGTTCAGCGGGTCATTGGAAGCAATGGCAATTGGTCTGCCTGTTCAGCATGTTCTTTCTGGGCATTAACTGTCAACACCACCACCTTTCGCCACTTGTGTCCCCATCTTTCGTCCTTCGCTTGGAGGCGAACGTGAGCCACATTTGAAATTAGTCGTAAGGCCAACCCTTTCATTTCTTTTCTCCATTGTTGGCTTTTAGTTATGAGCCATGGTCTGGCTGTGGTGCGGTGCAATTAATGAGACCCAAGCGATTAAAAGGCAACTTTTCGGACTTTTGCCACGTGCCAAATCAGAAAGCAAAGACCGCAGTTCGTTAGGGTTAGCTATTTTCAACTAGATCAAAACTGAAATATTACTTATCCATCCAGGTAGGCAGGTACATATATATAGATATATCTATTTCGCTCTCTCCCTCTCTCTCTGTCTCTTTTTCTAATCCAATGCTTAGTCATTTGGGTGAGGCCGGGGGATATCAAAAGAATTAATATGCAAACGTTGTTCAGCATTTTAGTAAATGCGTCGAGGCTTTCCTCTTCCTGCCACATGCCTCTTTACAGATTACAAACTTAATGCGTTTCACACACACACACACACACACACGCACTCATACACTAGCATACACACACATATACGGTGAAAAACTTTACAAAACTTTCTCCCGTAAATCTGCGCAAATCATCTTAAATGTAATGCGCCTTATTCTTCTGAGTGTGTTTTCGTATTTTCCTTTTCCTTTCATATTTTTTTTCTTCTTTTTCTCTCCGTTGGTTGTTGGGAAATTAACTTCATTATCTTCAGGAGCTAAAAGGAAGACCATGAGCTTAAGCAGCAGCCAGCCAGCCAGCCAGCAAGCAGGCACCTGACTGTTTTCCTGCGGTTTTCATTTTCGCATTTCATTTCATTTCGAATTTTATCCATTCAATTTTTTTTTCTTTTGGTTTGGCTTTTTTTTAAGGTTTCTGGTCACGTGCGTTTGTAGGGTAAAGTGCCTCCAGTCTGTGACCTTTTTAATGGGCTGACGGGTCACGCAGTCATTTACACGATTCTCCATCTTGTACAGACGGCTAATTTTGGTTTCGGTGGACATCGACAAGCAAAAAAAAAAAAAATAAACCCCAAAAAATCAAATAAATCGAATGAGTTGTGAATAAATAAGAATTACGTTTGGTTAGAAATTTAATACCAAAGCTTGCCGTTAAATTTTTTGGCAACATTTACATACTACATGGTACTCGAAAAGCACTTAAGAACTTGCGTAAACGTTTATTGCCAGCAATTCAAGAGATTGTGTGTTTTTCAAGATGGAAGAATCTTTTCTGCCAAACTGTTGGATGATTGGAAGGGCTGTGGGGGGTGTGTGTGTGTGTGTAATATGCTTGGGCGTCTGCCAATTACCATGTGTAAACGCAATTTAATTATTTATAGCGTAATTGAAGTTTTTCATTCGGTGCGGCAGCGCAGGGGGTCATATCCAAGTATATGTAGAGAGAGAGAGAGAGTTGCTGTTAAAGTAACCCTGGGTTAGATATATAGACATATTGGGTATATGGCTGAAGCACCTCTCGCATAGCTGTTCAACTTCAAAGGTAGACCAAGACAAGGTCCTCTTGAATTCCCAGTCCCAGAATCGTTTTCCGTTCATTTTTTTGAAGCATCCATGTAGGCCTAGTCCCCCTGGTCTATGTCTGTGTTGACTTTGCGTTACTCATACTTTGCGTTTCGGTTGCCTCATTCCCTGACTTCCTCGTTGGGTTTTTCTTTTTTTTTTATTTCTTATTTTTTATTCCCCCTGCTTGACTTTAATTTGTGTGTAAACACTTTAAATGGCGACCCACTTGAGCTTATCTCTCACATACTGAGAGTTTTGTTTGTTGCTTTATTTATTTATGCAAGCCGCGGCATATTTGCTTTGAGCCGTCGAAAACAAGAAGAATTTTCCTGGTAAAGGAAGTGTATTTTATTTTGGTTTTTGTTTATTTTTTTTTTCTGGTTAAAAAACTTTTCAGTCAGAGCTAAGTACCAGAGCCTCGCCAGCAGCCAGACTGAGACCGGTTACCTCGAACAGAGAGCTAAAAGTGAAAACATGAAAGAAAGAGTCCTTCAGCAAAAGTGCTAAAAATCATTCGAGTGACTAGTTAAACTTACTTTTCGGCCTTGCTGGAACTCAGACTGCGAATTTTGAGTGTCAAATGTGTGGGCAAGGTCTTATCAAAGTCATAGAGATCCACGGTAATGCCTTTGGTGCCCATATTGGCTACATAGAGTAAAGTGGCTGAACCAGAAAGGTACCTAGATTCAAAGAGGGCTAATGAACGCAAACATTTGGCCCGAAATAAGAGGAGAGAACTTACCGTTTAACCACAAAAACTGTTTCACTCACTACTCCATATTTCGTGGAACCAGTTTGCAAGGTGGCTGAAGATTTCCTTAACTCTATCAGAGATTTATAGATCTTCAGATGTGATCGTGTGGCAGCTTCCTCTGTCTCTACATTAATTGTCTCATAGTCGGCGGCCAGGGGTAACCAAGTTTTCTCGGCGGTAGAGAAACCGGCATTTGTGCCACTTGTCCATTGGAAGGGAGTTCGCGAGGGATCTCGTGTAAATTGTTCGTAAATATCGGAATTCGAATTGCAAGCAGCCGGATCTTGAGTATCCTCCCAGCTAATCTCGCCATCCGTCATGCCCAACTCTTCACCCTGATAGGTAACACTAGCTCCAGGCAGGATCATCACCAACATATTCATGGCATCTGCATTTGCGGCACCGTAACGACTGGCAGCCCTACGCTGATCATGGTTGCCAATTACCCAATTGGCTGTGCGTCCCGCTGGCAAATTGGTCAACCAATTGTCCACAGCCGTCTTCACCGAACTAGCCGAGAAGCCTTCGCTGGCCACAACTGTGATCAAGTTAAAGTTGAAAGGCAAATGGGCACCTTCCACTGAACGATTGCCGTAAAACTGCATAGTATACGACGGAGGGGCATAGGTCTCAATAAACAGGACTCTCGTATCACCGCCATGAATCCGCTGATAGTCATCCATTACTGTACGCCATTGATAGGACATGTCGATGGTTTCTGGTCGATTTTCGATGAGATCACTCTTTAAATAGCTGCGATCATCAACATCATCTGTCAGTCCACTTACTTCCTCATCCGCATACTGGCCATTCTCATCGGTTTCAATTTCAAACAATACGGGAACTGCATCGCATCGAAAACCAGCCACACCAAGATCCAACCAGTATCGAAGCACTCGTTTCATTTGCTCCACTACCAAAGGATTACGATAATTCAGATCCACTTGCTGTACGGCAAATTGATGGAGGTAATACTGTTGACGCTCTTCTCGCCACTCCCAGGCACTGCCCCGGAAGGCCTGAAGCCAATTCGATGGAGGTTCTCTCTCCCCGGTTTCAGAATTCAATTTACCATCGTGCCACACATAGTAATCCTCGTAGCCCTTCTCCCTATTCACTGACTTCTTGAACCATTCACTTTCATTACTCGAATGATTGGGCACAAAGTCAAGAATTATCTTCAAATCAAGTTCTTTTGCCTTCTTGATCAGGGCACGGAAATCATCTAGTGTTCCATATTCTGGTTGTATATCATAAAAATCCGATATATCATAGCCAAAGTCCACCATTGGTGAGGTAAAGATTGGCGATAACCAGGCAGCTGTAACACCCAGCTCTTTCAGGTATTCCAATTTACTTGTGATGCCGTTCAAGTCACCAATGCCATCGCCATCCGAATCCATGAAGGAGCGTGGATATATCTGATAGAATTGAGCCGTTTCCCACCAATCTTTTGTTGTAGTTGCTGTTGTCGAGGTATCTTGACACCCCTGACAAAGTGCCAGTCCTAGAAAAAGTATGGCAAATAATTGCTTTCTTTGTTGCATTTTTGAAACTAATTAGGTTTAGTAACGTGTCGGGGGTTTTTATATGATTTTCCAAACAACCTTGATTCTAGTTTCATGATAAGAGAAGTGATACTCCAAGATAGCCCACTTCATTTGGATTAAAATTCTGTCAATACCCTGCTTTGGCTTTTTGAAACATAATGATTTTGTAGTAAATGAATCTTATCTGACAACTTATCTGGCCTAAAGACACTTCACAAAATTCCTATAAATGTAGGTTTCCATAGTGAACAGCTGCGCATTATGGCTTGGACTTCAAAGGTATTAGTTTCAATAACAATTCTGGCCCTGTTTGTCATTGACCAGGGTCAGGGTTGTCAAGTGTCGACCGGTGCACAAACAACAAAAGATTGGTGGGAAACTGCCCAGCTCTATCAGATATATCCGCGTTCGTTTAAAGATTCAGATGGCGATGGAATTGGCGACTTAAATGGCATCACAAGTAAATTGAAATATCTTAAAGAGCTTGGTGTAACAGCTGCCTGGTTATCACCAATATTTACCTCACCCATGGTGGACTTTGGTTACGATATATCCGACTTCTTTGACATACAACCAGAATACGGCACACTAGATGATTTTCGAGCCTTGATTAAGAAAGCAAAGGAACTCGACTTAAAGATAATACTGGACTTTGTGCCCAATCATTCGAGTAATGAAAGTGAATGGTTCAAGAAGTCAGTGAATAGGGAGAAGGGCTACGAGGATTACTATGTTTGGCATGATGGGAAAGTGAATGCGACTACAGGAGAACGTGAACCCCCCACCAATTGGCTGCAATATTTTAGAGGTAGTGCCTGGGAGTGGAATGAACAGCGTCAGCAATATTATCTCCATCAATTTGCTGTTCAGCAACCTGATTTAAATTACCGAAATCCCTTGGTGGTGGCCCAAATGAAACGTGTTTTGAAATATTGGTTAGCTGAGGGAGTATCTGGATTCCGTTGCGATGCTCTGCCTCCCCTCTTTGAGGTTTTACCTGATGCAGAGGGACAATATCCGGATGAGGTCATAAGCGGAGCCACCGATGATGCTGAAGATCGAAATCACCTGACCGTAAAGTACATAGAGAATCAACCAGAGACTATAGATATGGTTTATCAGTGGCGCACAGTGCTAGACGATTATCAGAGGATATTCGGTGGGGACTCGCGTGTGTTGCTGATTGAAACTTACGCCCCAGCCTGGTTTACGATGCAATTCTATGGCAATCGAACGACAAATGGAGCCCACTTGCCTTTCAATTTCAATCTGATTACGGTAATGGAGCAAAATGAGTTCAGTGCCAAGAATGTGCAATTGGCGATTGATTTGTGGTTAAACAATATGCCAGCCGGACGCACACCCAACTGGGTGGTAAGTAGACCTGTAGGCATAAGTCATTCATTGCAGTGTAGAACAATTTCCTTTTCATTTCAAGTTGGGCAACCACGACAAGCGTCGAGCGGCTAGTCGTTATGGCCAGGAACATATAGATGCTATGAATATGCTGATAATGGTTTTACCTGGAGCTAGTGTTACCTACCAGGGTGAAGAGTTGGGCATGACAGATGTAGAGATTAGCTGGGAAGATACTGTAGATCCTTGGGCATGCAATTCCAATCCTGAAATCTATGAACAATACACCAGGGATCCGGCCAGGACCCCGTTTCAATGGACTAATGGCAGCAATGCGGGTTTTACAGATGGACCAACCACTTGGCTGCCTTTGGCTAGCGATTACGACACAATTAATGTGGAAACTGAGTCCCAAGCTGAACTTTCTCATCTAAAAATCTATGAGCATTTGGGGGCCCTTAGAAAATCTTCGCAAACTCTAAAGTATGGCTCAACTAAATATCAAACACTCTTGGAGAATAGTTTCGTTGTAGAAAGGTGATATTATGATTGATATTCCTTTGTTGTTTATTTCATAAATATTTTTATTTTTCAGGATCCTAGCCAATGAGCCTACCATAGTGTTTGCTGCCAATTTTGGCAACACAGTGGCATATTTGAATTTATTGGAATTTGATAAGAACTTACCCGAAAGTCTAAAGTTACTCATACGCAGTGTGGAATCCACCAAAAATTATAAGTGACTATACATACATAAATTTAAATTCCAGCTCAGCAAAGTAGTACTTCATTATTTTTCTACTTTTCCATTCCAGTAATCGTTATGGCACTACGTCATTACGTCTTGAACCCGGAGAGGCGTTGGTTATGTCCACCGAAAATTAACTTCTTTAAAGGTTTTAGTACTCAATTTTTATTTTATTCATAAATAGATTGCCACCTAACAACATTTAGTTTTGTTTAACTATAATCAATGTTATTATTATTTGCATTATAATTAATTTTAATTTGTTTGTATTGTATTTGTAATATTGGCTGTCAATTAATTAATTAATGGCATTTCACATTTATTTACACTTACATCAACAAAAAACGCACATACAACGAAATATGTATGCAAATGTTTTGCTAATTTGGCTAGACTTAATGTTTTTTTTTTTTTTTTTTTTTTTGTATTATGCTTTAGTTTTTAACTAACAATTTTGAATTTTACCCATATCCATTTGGTTTTTTTCAATAAATATATATAGGATTCCTTTGATTTTTTGTGGTGTTTGGTGAAACATTTAAGCAGCAAGTACAAATGCTAAATATTACACTGAATTTAATTAACAACTATGTGTTCTATATGTATGTACAATTGGAACAATTTTATTATTTAATTAGCTTAACTTGTTCAGGCAATTACATTAATTATGTTGCTGGGCTCAAACAACACAATAAATGCAATTGCAATGTTTATATGTTTTGTTATATGGGTTTTGCTCTCCTAATTGCAAGGGGGTTCCCATTCAAATGGAAAGAATTTGAACCACATTGCAATATGGACACAACTCGGTTTCATCATTCCACTATAAATTCCCTCAAGTGCTACAGTGTCTTGGATCTTTTATTTTGCGCTTAGCAATAAATTACTAAATATTTAGATAGGTAAGTAAACACATTTTTGAAATTATATCACATACGATTTTTCTGTTTTTTTTTGTTTTGTTTTCCTCTTTTTAAACGACAAGCATAAAGTTTTCAACATTTAAGATCATTTTTGTATTCTTAGATATTATTCTTTTCTTTTTTTTTTTGAAACTGGCTGACAAATTTTTGTTGCACTTATAACTTACTTTAGAGTCAAGTTTTTTGATTTGACTCTTGGATTCTTAATTCATAGTTGGTATATATACAATATTTATATGGATAAAATTGGTATTCACATTTAACTAGACTTACGTATATATATATTTGTTTTTTTGTGGGTCTCAAACGGGTATGGCTGTTCGTTTTTTTGGCTGGCTGTGGTTGTGCCACTGCCATTGCTGCCACCATCACTACGAATGCTATTGCCACCAGGGCTGCTTCCATGCTTCTCCTCCTTCGGTTCTTTCATTTCCTTTGTCTCCTTCGGCTCCTTTTCTTTATCCTTGTCCCTGTCCTGTTCGAGTTGTTGGCGTTGCTGCTCTTTCAGTAGCTGTTGCTGCAATTCTTGTGCGTTTAGCTATAAATTTGTTTGCAACACAGGGCCACGTTGGCTGCTATTGCCATTGCTATTTCCATTCCCATTGGAGACGCTTCCGACGCTGACGCCGAAGCCAACGCCAACGCCGGCGCCGCTGCAATTGGTCACCTCGGCAGAGGCATCTACCTCACATGCTGTGGCTGGAGGACTGCTAGCAATGTGATTGTTGGTTCCTACCGCAACAACTTGTGCCTGACCATGTTGCTGCTGATTGATTTTGTTGTTGTTGGCTACCACTTTCTCCAAGTCATCTCCTCCAACCCCTCCTCCACCCCCACCCCCACCATTGGCAGTGGGTGTTGCTGTTGTGGTATTATTTGGCACATATTGATCCGCATAGGGTATCTGATTGTAGGCATTGCTATCCAAAGATGTGAATATGCTTGATATGGTAATCGTCTGAGTGGCCATCTCACATAACTTTTTCGTCTTTAGGGAGTTTTCTGAGTTCATATAAGAAAGACAAGACTAAAATTGTGACAATATCCTATCGAATTTCCCCAAAAATGAGGAAAAATTGACATGGAATGCATTACCTGTATTTGTGGGTGTGATATGTTTCTGGATTTTCTCCTCTTGGGCACAGGTAGCTGCTGTTACTACAGCAGCTGCCATCATTGATGAGGGACCAGTGCCGGCGGTTCGATGCATGTTGCCATAACGCGGTGGCATCATACTCTGTCGTACATTGCGCTCCGGGCGTACAAGTATTATGTAGAGCTGAAAATTCCATTAAATATTAAAGTACGAATCGAATTTTAGCTAGTGGGATACAAAATATGCAAAACGAAATGTATCTCAAGCCAAGCTCAAGTCTTTAAGTGTACCGCCTGGCCATTCTTTCTGTTAACCCTCCTGTTGACATGGAAAATATGAAGCTATAAATTACTCAGCCAGCTGCTATTATTAAATGTCAAAACAAACTACCTTCAACTGTTCTAGAAAACAAGTCTAACTTAGCCCCGGCCCTGCTATCAGATGTCACATAATGCACAGTTAGTCCTGACAACCTACACACACACACACACACACGCACACACACACACTACTTTGGGCCATAAAAATGCAATTTACAATTGCCACTGTAACAACAAATACAAATACTCCTCGTATCGGAATAGCGCACAGAGCACAGGAGTCACGTTAATACTCAGGACCACAAAGGTGGGCCATTGCTAAAAGGGGGTATAACATTCCCTCCTCCCCCCTCTGGCTCTAAGGAAACGGCAACAAACTAGAAGTCAGACGAGCGGCCATAAAGGTGGCAACAGCCACGCCTCCTCTGACAATGTATAAAACACAGCAGAAAAAGCAAACAAACAAAACGTAAACCAAGTCGGTGAGCAAGTTTCGTTTCCGTTTCCTCATCGCTCTACACGAACCCTATGCCTTTTTATTTCTCTTTTTTTTGCTTTGCCTTCTTTTATGCCTCTGTTTCGCTCTTTTGTCGCCTTGTTTCACTTGTTTAGTTGCTTGCTTGTTTGCAAACACCAGAAACAATAACAAACGGAGGCAAATGGCAGCCAAAGAACAAGGCAGGACCAAAAGCGAATCGGAAATGGTTCCCCATTGACGTAAGTTACGTAACTCACCGCAACGCAATGAAACGCAATGCAGGGCAACGTAACGTAAGCAATTTAACGGAAAAAACTTGTCGTTGCCATCATTCTTGTTATGGTTGTGTCTGTGGCCTTTGGGCTAATACTTAATTACTGACTAAAATTGGGAAATTGCTAATGACACTTTCGACTTGGACATGGACATGGACATGGAGGAGGCAGGACCCAAAGGCGGACATCGACACAAATAACAGGCGTAGCAGTGGGGACACGAATCGCGCACCGAGTGAGTAATGGGGGGGAGGCATGAAATTAGATTGCCAGCTGATAAGTCATTGACTTCCATCTGAGTTAATGGCCAAAGTATGACGGAAATGAAAAGGACAAAACAAAATTTGACATGTTAAGCACTGACACAGCTAATTCGGTTAACGATAATGCTTTTCAAACGGATAGACCACACTTTTCTTTATTGACGATAATTTTTTAAACAGTTTTCATAAGTTTGGGAAACATTTTAGCTTGTAATCTTCATGCACAAAAAATATATTGCAGATTGCCATAAACTTTGAGGGATTATGGAAGATTATTGACCAATGAGTGATAAACTTGTTGGAAGTCAATCAATTTTATTAACTACTTGAAACGTGTATTAAAAGTTCTTTAAATGCAAAAATAAGATTTCATACCAAACAAAGTCAATAGAATGTCATTTAATAGTTTACTTTGGCAAGTTGGTACTCGACTATTGTTTATTTAACAATTCGGTTAATTAATTTTTCTATAAAATGTACTTTGAAGTCAACCAGATTAAAGGAAACCTTCCAATTCAACTCAAAAAGTCAAAATTAGAGAAACTTCATAATTTGATGAAATTCAACAAGGTCGAAATTCATTCATATTTTTCAACAACATGGATAAAAAGTTGTTTGGTAAAACTAAATTGCGACATTATTCCTTTAAAACAAAGTGAGTATGGGGCTTCGTAAATACGAATACGTTGCTTTGAACACAGTACTTAAAACTATATGTAAATTTGAAATTAAATTTAAATTTTAAAAGTCAACTGGTTAAAAAGAAAGTCAAGAAAAGGCATTAATAATGAAAAAAGTATTGAAATATAATAGCCAGATTACACGCAAATGCAATAAACTTATTTTTAATACAAAGATTTATTCTTTATGCTTCAGTTAACCTATCCAGTTTGATCTTAAAAAGGCAACATAAAAGTTTCATCCACTGGTATATGCATAAAATTTTACGATTTGCCAATTTAATGTAATTTAATATTATTTCTACTAGTAAACATTAAAGATGTTTGACTTTCACTTAAATCCCAAGACGTTTAATATTTTATGACAATTTGTAGTTGCATATTAGCATTCTATGAGCAGAAAATTTGCTTATATTTGCCTCATGTAAGGCTATCTAGTTGGGTCTGCACCTTTGGGCGTCGTCCAATTAGGTTGTTAGTGAGAAAGTTCTTCTACTAAAGGACAATTTCTTTTTATCCCTGTGTCCTGCTGCTGACCCCGTCTTTGGCATAGTGCCTTTAGTCTATAAACATAAATTACAGTCTTGGCATGCAGTTTGCCAGGAACTTAATAGCTAATAATGAAGCATTATTAAAAATATTGCTGCAAGGACAAACTCTGTCACACAAACACACACATACACACACACACAATGGCGGATTGGGGACTCTTTGAAATGAAGACACTTGTCCTTTGCTTGTTGACAATACAATTTTTTCTCTCTAGCTCTTTTATTTTATTTTTTTTTTCCTTGACGTTTATTGTTATTTGTCCCTTTAATGATCAGCACGATTGAATCCTTTAGTAGTGGAAACAACGCATTAAATATAATGAATATGAATATATATAGCACTTTGGCATCTGCCATGCCTCTTCACTCTTCAGTTTCCGTCCCCTTATCTTTTACATTTTAATGAAAATCCGTCAAGAGCAAACTTGACCCCTCAAAAAGGAAATGAACTGAAGCGAAATGAGATGCAATATTTCAAAAGGATGGCGGAAACAAACATAAAAAAAAAATCGAAATGAAATGAAAAAGAATTAACAAAGTAAAACACGCAATTATTAATCAAAATAAAGCAATTATCTGGGCACGACTGGCCATTAATAATATCGGAATACGATTGCAGTTTCAGGTTAATGCGCTTAAAACGATTCGATTTTTGTTTGCTACTCACCTTGGGTGAAAAGAGGCACGCAACAGTTACACTGGCCGACAGGCTAATGGTCACTGACATGCTGGTGATGCGCAGGGGCACATGATTGGCGGTTCCAAAATATAATGGCACAAATGCCAGCCAAATGACACAAGTGGTGTACATGGTGAAGCCTGAGAAAAATGCCAAAAAAAGGAAGTTGTTGAGAAATATATTTTCTTCTAAGTTTTACCAAAATTAGTATGAAAGTATTTAGTAGTATCAAATTTAAGGAACTTTAAAGCAATTCGGAACTTCTTTTGACCACTTTGACCTCTGCATATAAAATATTTTAAAGACTTTTTCTATTTACTTAATATACTTAATTTACTCTAATATATTATTCAGGTAAACCATTAAAAGCTTATTTATCTAATTTGCATTTATCGGCTTGATGATCTATCTACCGATCTCTTATTGTCCTTTCTTTCTTTGGTCAAAGTTAATAATATTTATTTCATAAATAACCTATGCTTTTATTTATTTTAGTACTTTCTCTATTAGTTTAATTACTTAAAACTTATTTATATACTATTATTAAACACAGCCAGTTTGTATGCGTTTACGCTATTTACATTAAAACATTAAAAAACATTATATAAAGTTGCCATAAGTAATTCTTAAATATCTTTCACTACAGCTTTTGTGAGCCAAATGTTTATTTAAACAAATTAAAATTGTAATTTTTAACTATTTATTTTAATAAGGGATTAAAATGGTGAATGCTATGTTCATGGAAAAAGGCTTTTGATTTTTAATGTAACTATATTTTTATTCTCTACTTTTTCTGACTATACTTCATCGCATGTTTTCAGATTTGGAAAAAGAAATTGGCTATAATTCACGAGTTCTTTGTGGAATCTTGGCAGACGAGGACTGTTTTCTATCTGAACGACATTGAAAAAGTCCTTGAAAGAGCCAAGCATTTAAAATATTTGCAGTTGTTAGCTTTTTATATCATACTTGAGAGGGCAATTAAGATGCTGCAAAAATGCTATCTGACAATGGCTGCCAGAGCACACTTAAGTGTATTCTTTTTATCTTTTATTCTACCAATAATGATCATTCTGATTAAACATTAACTTACCAATATGCTTAGATTCGTTGAATGCTTCGGGTATCTTTCGGGTTAAAACCGCATAAACTGTGCACACAATAATCAAGAGAATGGGATAGAAGAAGGCAATCATATAGGAGGCATCTATATACGAATCGCAGACAAGTAAATTGTCTTCGCGTGTGGGATAATGGTGCATCGCATGTGATGGAGCAATTACCATCCAAACGCCGTTAATGAGTATCTGCAGAAAATGAGAGATAGAGATAGAGAGAGAGAGACATTTGCGGGAGTTATCATAAAAATAAATCCCCTTTCTTCTATCCATTCGACTTACCTGTACACTGACCAGGCACGTACAAATTACCAACTGAGATTTGGGGCTAATAAATGAGGGCCGTTTGGCCGACTGTTTGCCAGCCTTGAAGATGCGCGCAATGCGGTTCGTTTTAGTCAACAATGCGGCATAGACGACCGTAAAACAGAAGCCCACAATGAATCTGAAGAGAGCAAGTGGAAAAAAAAACGAACAAACAAATATTTACCATTTACTCTGCTTTTAAAAGTCCATTCATTCACTTAGTTCCATTGCACATACCTCTGCATTGCACATACAATATTTGTAGGCTTAAGGACCAAAGCAAAGGTAACGCCATAGCACATGAATATGCCAGCCAAAAGAATATAGCTTAATTCTCGTCCTGAGGCTCTAACAATGGGCGTGTCGTTGTGTCTGTAAGAAAAGTTGTGAAAAGGCAGAGGAAGAAAAAAACAACTTTAACCCAACTGCATATAGACCAATTACATGGAATTTCTCGTAAACTTTTTTCTTTTCCTCTTCTCGTCATCAGCATCTTCTTCTTCTTCTTATTCTTGTGTGCCAGAAGTTTTTAATTGCTGCAATAACTTTTAGCTTACCTCACAAATACACCGACCACGAAAAGTGTGATGAAAATGCCTGTTGCACTGAATGCCATCGCACCAATGGCCCATGCGGATTCGGGACGCAAATAGACCTCCGGTATGGCACGGCAATATTGCTTATAGGCATCCGGTAAAGTGCCCAACTTGCATACCAAACAGTGTGTCTCATCAATTGGATGGCGTATCTGTGTGGAATGGATGACATGGAAGCCAATTAATTAAATTCCATATTAAATGAAAATCATTACTATTTGGCACCCAATTTTTGTTGCTTCCCTTTTCGATTTCTATACTGGTTGTTAGTTGAGAAATTCCGGCTTTTCATTTAGTTTGCTTTCACAATAATTCACTACATTACGTTTCAATCACTACAAAAGCTCTACAAATAAATTACGGAATTTTCTCGTCCCTTGGTCATGGCATTCCAATCGGCCATCCGGCCCTTACTACCCACTTAAACTCAAATCAGAGCGACCAGCTGAATGGCAAAATGCATTTTGCAGTTCTCTTGGTTAGTTGATTGCGAGACAGTAAAATGGGATGGGGGTGGCAAGGGTTGGGAGGGGATAAAGTTTCACTTACTTGATAAGTTGTACAATTGAAACAGTGCCAACAGCAGCTCTCGCCCTCAACATATTTCTTGGCTTGTCCACGTTCGCAGGGTAAACTGCAAACCGATTCCGGTGGCTTGGGGCTCAACATCTTGAACTTTACCTCTGTGCAAGTGAAATGAAATGGTTGCAAGGTAAGAGGATAATATTGATTTCTCATCTACAAGGCGGACACTTACCAGACATATTCAGACGCAGTTCACCTTCATAGTATTCACCGACCTTGATCCAACGATATTGTCCTGGCTGAGATTGTTTAAAATGTATGATATTATAACGAGCTGGTCCATCGCCATTGCTATCAAAGCGAAAATGATCACCACTCAGGCCTAAAAAGAAATCGAAGAAAGAAAAGGGAGAAAGAGAGAAAGAGTAAGTGAGGGTAAACTCAAAGTTAAATCAACCAACAGACAGCTTGACGCCTTCTTAGCCATGGGTTCTTGTTGTTGCATATCCCGACGCTTTGCTTTATCAGAAAATTGACAATTTGCGCGTTCTGTGCTTCAGTCAGGCAGTTAGTCAATCAGTCAGTTAGTCAGTTAGGGCCTGGGTAGGGCCCAGGCTTTTCTTGTTGAATTTATTGAATTTCAAATTGAGTTCAATGACGACGACGAGAACGACAAGCAAGTCAATTTTCCACTCGAAAGCATGGCCAATGCCACAACGATATGGTGGTATCCTGTGTATTCTCGATGGTCCTACTATTTTCTACATAAATTATTATTTGCCCAGCACTTGCGATGAACTGCGATGAACAATTCAGTTTGGCGTTGCAACTGCCTTTCGTTTCCCCTAATCACACACACAAAAACACACACACACTCACCTATGTATGTCAAATATTCAATATTAATACTCTACACTTACCCTCGAATTTCACTTTACGCAAATATTTCAACAAATCGGCACCCTTAGTCGGTTTCATGGCATCACACAATGATGGACGATCCCCACATAAATCGTGATGCATGTCCCTAAATGCATAAACAATCAGTAAACAAATTCTACTAGAATTTACTTGGCGTTTGGCTTACTTGAGGGCATGAGCAAAAGCCATTACCGCATCGCTCACGAATTGCAATTGGTCTTCAAAATCGGTATTCTGGCGAGATAAACGCTCTTTGGTCGTACATTGTCGCGTATAATTGTTGTAGGGAGTGCTAGTACTTCCCGGATAACGACACTGAAAATGATCCTCCCAGAATTCTAGAAACCCAATAACAATTTAGTTTCCCATTCCATGAAGAGACTACAATTTTTAGACTTACCTACAAACCAGGGATTCCTTTGATTGTTTTCAACGGTTAGATTAAGAAAATATTCCTCAAAACCACGTACAGGATTCGCTTGTGGCTGAACTGAAAGAGTTCCTTCCACCTGGAAATATGGAAAAGTTCGTGTGATTAACTGTTAACTAACTCTAACTAAAGTAAATTAATTAAAAACAAAAACACACACGCACAATTAATTTCAATTAAGTTAAATAATTCATCATATCCTGGAAAAAGGAAACCAAATGCCATCGGGTGGCCCATCATTTATAAATTTTTTGGTATATTTTCATTCTTTTTGGGCGTCATGTCATTGCCATTGTCACGCCTTTTCTATGCCAGACCGGGCCCAGTCTAGCTACATTCATTAATCAAATTCTCTTCGCTCAATTTACGCTCATAATTTCCGGCTAGCAGCGATGATGATGACGACGATGATGATGATGATGATGTATTTTTTTTCGTTGGCAATATATCATTAATTTCGGACCATAAAATAGTTGTTTTTGTTTTATTCACTTGCCTCTGGCTCATAGTCATCGGAGACAAGATTTCGTGCACTCCAGCCATCTGAGCCTATCCAGGAGAAGGAGCCTGTTGCGTTCGCCCTGCGTACAGCCCTCATCACTTGTCGCACTTCCTGATCGGATCCAAAGATAATGGCACCTATCATCATCATTGTCATTGAGTGGTCGCAAGAAGTGAGAAACAAAATGAATATTAATTGCATTAATTGTTAATCAGAAAGAGTGTCACAGTGGCTTAATGAAATCTCTTGCCACATGCCAATTCATAATTGCATTTCGACATATGGAAAGCCTGCGGCTCATTTTCATAAGCAAAATGTTTGCACAATTTTGAGTTCTATTGAAAATTGCATTCTTGTTATTTTTTTTTGGATTTTTTTATTTGGCACCCAAATTGAATGCAATTAATAAACCATATTTTTGCAATTCAATGCTCTTTTCATTTTGGTCAATTGGCCAATGGGGGAAAAAGTAAAAATCTATATCAAAACAGAAATGCAATTTATAATTGGCCAAAAATCTCATATCTTTGCCAAATATCTCTCTCTCTCTCTATATTTCAAATCCATTTGACCAATATCAAGTGTTGGGCAAACGAATAAGCAAAAGCCAAAGGAAACCAAAAAACAAGTTAAAAGTGTGTGAGTGTTTTTTGCTAAACAAAACAATTGAACCAAAAATATGGAGAATTGGTTGTCCTTAATTAAATAAACAAGACCAGAAGACCGCAATGTAGGAATGAAGGCGGTGCAGTGGAGTATCCTGCCACTTGACCGAAAAGCAATACAAAAAAAAGAAATCTATATCTATGTCTTATATCAAAGAAAAGCAAAGAAAATTTCCTTTTGTCCAAACCACTTGACTTGCTAATGATGGAGGATGAATTTGCTCTAAGATTGAAAACAGAGCGAGAGTAAGAGAAAGAGAGAGTGAGAGGGAAATCTTAAGGCTGACTGCTTTATTGAACAGTTTTGTTTGTGGCAGCATCAACTCTATTCTGAACCACTCTAAGCACTTCTGTCTCTGTGTGTGTGTGTGGTGCAGTTGTCACTTCTTATCAGCAGGCATGGTAAGACTTCGTCCTGTGGCTTTTGTTTTGGGTGAAATTATTTCCCTGACTAAGAGAATCTTTCCTTTCCTTCCTTTTTGTGTCTGTTTCTCTCTTTCTCTCTATGTTACTATCTCCATATTTGCCCTTGTTTCCTCATATTATCGATTTGGGCCCCTTTTGTGCCAAGCTAGCTAAAACCAAACTTAATCAGGCGCAGCGCCACAACTGCAAAGGAAAACTCAACATGCTGTTTATTTGTTCCTGTTCATGTTCTTGTTACTATACTTGTCAATGCCTTAACCTTCCTTCTTCCCGTCATTTCTTTCCACTATCTACCTCTTCCTGTTGTATTAGTAGTTTATTAGGAGTTATTGTCTTGTCAAGATTTTCTATAAAGAGCAGTTTACAAGGAAGCAATTTTTCCAAGTTTATAACTTTAAGCAAAATATAGTTTGAAGCAAAATAAATACATATGTGTGATTGCAAGAGAAGTTAACTCTTCATATATGTATGTTAAATTCGATTTAGTTGCCAAACATGTTGCAAATGTGGCAAAATATCAAGTGATTTACAATGTAACCAACTAGGAGAGCAAAAAGGAAATACGAAGAAAAAGTCAAAAAATCCAGTGAAAGTCAGTGAGAGTCGAAGAAGTGCCAGAAGTGCGATAAAAAGCAAAAACATGTCAGAGACATTACACCCAACGACCTCTGGCCACACGCCGCTGCCGCTCTAGGGTAAAGTTTATCCCACTTGGCAGTTGGCACTGTTACTTGCCACTTGCCGGAGCATCATCATTTTTCAGTTAACTGACACACTCACACACACCCACACACCCTCACACCCACACTCACACATATGCAAAATTCTCCAAGTTCTTTTGAAAAATACTTTGTCAATTTGATTAATCGCTTTTAACTAAATACAGAAAAAAAATACAGAAAAAAGGGGAAAATCACAAATCACAATATAGAATGAGTTCAAACCCCCCTGATCACTAAAAGAGAAAAAGAAAACCCTTTTTTACAGGCCAAATAATTTTTCCTGATGGCGCATTTATGTAAATCAAACGAAATGTTTGTGTGTGAAGGGCGTTAAAGTGTGTGTGAGTGTGTGTGAGGGGGTTCGATTGTTATTGTGAATTCTTTTTATTGACCTGCTCTGCCCTTTTGATTAATGACAGAAATAAAAGGTTTAGACTGTAATTATTTTTAATATATGTATATTTTTTATTATGTTTCCAGTGTCTGGATCCTGGCTAAGTGTGTGTGTGTCTCCCTCTTTGTCTGTGTCTCTGTAACTGGCATTTGATTAATATTTTTTCAAATCAAATGCAAATAAAACTCGCGCAATCGGTACAACAACAAAAAAAAAAGAAGAGGGGGAGAGAAAAGGGCAAAAGTGAAGGGAATTCGCCTACGGGCAAAAGTTGAAAGTCAAATTGATTGACATTTTTTGTAGCCCTTTTGGCGTTACACAGGGCGTATGATTGACGCACAAATACAACGTGCAAATAATATAACAAATGGAAAAATGATAAAAAACAAAAAGCTAACTTGACTTTTATTTTCATTTAGCTTGAAATATTGTTGTCAGTTGGGTTTGGCGGTTTTTATCATTTCTCTCGAATTTTTCGTTTGTTTGTCTGTTTGTTGTTTTTATCATATTCAAATGTCGGAAAAAGTTTGACTTATATAGCTTTGTTCCAACTCAACTACAAGCTGTGAAATATTTGAATTGTTCCGGCTTTAGAAACATTTGGCGTAGTCAATTCGAAAATAGAAACTTCAGGAACAAATGAATATTCGCAGGAATGTGATGTTGGTCTCAAGGTAAGCAACCCTTTTCCTGACATAAAAATTTTCATTTAATCTGTCAGGTTAAAGCTATGAGTACAAAACTTTTCTATTTTTATTTTTACCTCTAAAAATTTTATACATTTTGTGCTTATATATTATGGACACAGATACCAGACTTAAAGTTAAAAAAAGATTGTTCAACAACTTTGTTATTTTGACAGAGTTGAAAAACTATGCAAGTTCACTACTTAAACACTTAAATATTTTATCAATAACATACACTTTTTAATAGGGTATATAATACTAGGGGCATATGTATATAAACTGAGGTCCTTTCTTATAGGAACAGGAACCGACTTACTATATGTATATTAAAAAAATTCTCGACTATCAAAGTTCCATTTATTAATCAAGAGTATTGCAAGGACATATTCGCATCAGCTGGATTGAATTTAGATTCCCGCATTTGTTAAATTTTCTAATCGATATGGGTAGCTATTTATTGTTTTTCATTTTATTTCTGCATTTTGTGTTATCCAACATTTATGCATGAATAATTTTCACTCTACTCCCACCGGAAAATACCAGCTGCTGTCTCTCTACACCTTATAAACTAGCTGTGCGGAGACAACTTTTTAATTTCCTGCTGTGCAAAAAATTGAAAACAATGCGAAATCAAAGACAAAAGCACACTCAATGGCAGAGAGGGGGAGGGCAGATGGAAATAAAAGGATGGGGAAGAGGAAGGTGGAGATTGGGGGAGTGCTGGTTGTTTTTAAATATGTTCATTTAATTTGTGCAATTTCCGTTTGCAACGGCTTTTCGGCTTGCTTCGCGTTGACATTTCATTTAAAATTTTCATTTCGTTGGCACCTTACCTCTTGCCCGTGGTTTTGTCAGCAGCTTTTGCACAATATTATCGTATGCAATATCCTCAGCCACTCCTGAATCCTTTACAAGCTTCTCCTTAATGGCAATACAAATGTTATGGCGTGCCAGTAACTCCTCCAGTTCCTCGTATGCCTGCAATCAAACCAAAATAACAGAGAGTCACATCACTAAAGTGGCAAACTGAGTGAAAGGAGATGAAAGCGAAGGGACATACACACACACACACGGTGTGTACACAGTGTGTATGTGTGCATCTGAGAGAAAAGTGAGCCTTATTCGTGGTTGAAAGTGACGCCCATTCATGTAACGCAATCCACTTTTTGGCAGAACAAATATGCAATGCAGCAAACAGAAACAGAAATCACACATCAGCTCAACAAGACCATGAATGGTTGGAGATGTTGAAAATTTAAATGTGATTTTTCACTTAATTTGTTGGATAAACAGTTGCAGATTACTTGCAGACTAGTTGTTCAGTCAATACCATGTAAGAAAATGGAAACTATGTGAAAGACAGGTATGTATTACCTTGATGCCGTAGTTGCTCTCCTCGTAGATAATCGATACATAACTCCAGCCCATACGTTTAACAATTTCCACCATGGCCTTCACCTGATAGTGATCCGAGGGTATGGTGCGTGAAAAATATTCGAAGCGTTGCTTATTGCTTAGCTCTGGACTGGTTGAGAAATATGAGACCTGCAAAGAATGGAAGAAAAAAATGTATCAAGTAATGTTTGCAAAATATTTTCATGGCAAACGGTATGAAGGTATGAAATTGTAGCTCAAACGCTTTGAGTTTTTCCCCTGCTTCTAACAGGTAATTGAAAAGAGGAAAAACCGCAAGCATTCCAATTAAAGACAAAGGCGAAGAAAAGGATTTAAACTGTTCTAATAGTCCAAAAAATTCAATTTCACGCACAAATTAACCCAGTTTTTGTGTTGTGGTCAAGGTCCAAACAACAAAAAGGAAACTGCAAGTCATACAAAATTAGAAAAGAAACACCGACAAACAGAGAAAAGTTGAGAGAGAGAGAGAGAAACAGAGACTAAGATGATTGTGTCTGACTGCAAGTATTTAAAGAACTACTTGATTTCTAATTAAGTGCCATTATCATTAGGATGTGCTATCAACGATGCTGTCAACAATTTCCTCAGCAAGTGTTTTCTTGTTTCCAACACAGACAGACACACAGACTAGGACAAAAGGCACGAGAGAGAGACCACGAGACAGAGATACACAAAGCGAGAGACAGAAAGATAATGAAATTCTCAATGCCTTGAGCAGTAAGTGAACAAGAAATGTGTTGGCCAAGTTAAAGTGACATTAGAAAATGAAAGGGACAAAATGAAATTGCTCATTGACGTAAAGAGGTTTTACAATAAGTGTGCGTGTGTGTGGTGTAAAATCTCAAAAATCTCCTGGAAAATGGTCAGCTTGTCTTAGTTAACCTTATGGTCAATGGCGACATACGTTATATGGCCGAAAATCTTCTTCAATTTTTGTGAAGTTAAGTCTGGGTCACAAACGAAACGAAATGCAATCAAATGCTTATGTCTGATTTATGGCCTCTTCCTGGCTTTGCTTTTACCAATCTCCGTTCCATCTTTCTTCCTCTCACTCACTCTTACACTTCGTCAATGTCTCTCTCTTTTTTCATTCTTTGGGGGGTGTGGGGTTTTTGGGGGTTCTGCATCAAATGACCGATATTGAGCGTTGCGTGTGCGTTTTATGGCATACTTGCAGGCGCACTTTGGTTACTTAGTTATTGTCGCATATTGACTTTTTGGCTCTCACGTAGACCATGTTGATGCTGCGGCCACTTCATCTCCTTCAGCAACGTGACTTTTCTCCCCACACACACACACATACATACACACCACATATATGTACACACACACAGGAACACATTCATATTCATTCCTTGGAGACAGCCAAAACCATGTGCCACCTTTTTGCTATGGTTTTCCTGCTTCCCTGTATTTTTTTTCTGTGTGTTAATTTTCTGTACACTGCAGCTGCTGCACTTTTGCTGATTTGTTGCCTCTTTTGGTAATTTGAAAGAGCCACGTGCTGGCATTTAACCCTGAACAAATATTCTAGAATTTTTTCTGGCCCCCCTTATTCTTTTTAACAACATTGCAGAATTTTTAATTACCAACTACAGAAACTTTTGCTTCTGGCGCGAACAAAAACGTGAAAGTTATTTCATTTTTTTCCCTGTGGTTAATGCCAGTAATTATTTTCGTTCTGTTTAGCCATTATCGAGCAGTGCGGCTTACCTGGGGTATGCGGAATAAACGCAACAAATTGGCCACTTGAATGGAGGTCACCGATGAGGCAGCACCCACCACACCAGAAATGACTTTGCGAACTTGCGTTTTGTTGCAATGATATTCCGCATCGTCTATATTGCTGATGGAGCCTGAAATGAGAAGAGGAAACCAAAAAGATAAAAGGGTTGCATTAGAAAATCGATTAAATTACGGAGAAATATTTAATACCGTTAACAGTTTAACAACGGAAAAGAATAATGCATTAAGAAAGTTTGCCATTTGAATTTAAATTAGATATGTACCATTAGGAGTCGAAAGAAAAGAACTTACAGCTAACAATTATATTCTTTTATCGAATAACTTGAGATTTACAAAATATTTAATATACTTTATTGTAAAAATTTTAACATATATGTAGAGAAGTTTAAGGAATATTTTGTTTTAATCTGTTGTCCTGACTTGGAGTGCATATCGTTTCATTTGAACACTTAAATAAAACTTTTAATCATTTAAATCTTTGATCAAAATTGGATTCAGATACTTAGTGTAAAGATATTATCGGAATAAAATGATAAATTTTAAAACTGTATGAATTACTTGAAGTAACACAGGATAAATTAATGCATTTCGAAAACTATTTCAATAAACAAAATTATTGATTTGTCAATGAAAATTAAAATTGGAACAATATTTTTAAAACCTTTTCTGGGGAAGGAAAAATTGAGTTTCGAGGTTAGAAATTTAAATTTCTATCTATTGCTAACCGTAATAAAATCTTAAGAACATCTATCTTGCGCAGCGTTAGAATTTGGTTATCTCTTTAATTTTTTAAAATATTTATGTTTCATTTAAAAATTTAAAATATGTTAAAAAAATAAATATCTGTAATGAAAAATTTTGGATAAGGCTATTAAAATGTGAGCATTTTACACTTAGGTGAAATCATTAGATGATTATCCCAATATATACATATTTAAACAGACGATATGTAATGACTCTTATATGAAATCTTTGAACTTTTATGAATCGTTTAGGGTATCAAAGAAAGCTCTTCCATAAGAGGATTATAAGATATCTAATCCACCTCTATATCATCAAAATACGAATTTGGGGGCCCATCACCCAATTAAATAAACTTTCTCTCTTCAAATCAACATGAAAAACCGCCACTAACTTGTCTAAAAAATTCAAAATTTTGATAAAATCAGCAAACTATAAAAACAACTCTGTCAGTTTCTCTTCCTAAGTTTCTAACAACCATTAAACTGCTTAAAACCCCTTCATTAAAGCCCCTCCGATTACCCTCGAATTAACGTTTGTGGCAAGTTTACTCTCGGATAAGTTAAGAAGATGCACAAAATCTATAAGTTTGTGTCGCTTCTGCAACTTTGCCCTTTTTTAGTTAGCATTTTTCCACTTGAAGTACATGAAACAATTTGCAAAAGTTATATAAATACTTATTACTTAACGAACTTTTTGCCACGCAACTTAAAATTTTCTATTTTTGGGGAAAATAAGTCAACTTGGCATAGGGAGCAAGTAAATGTGGTCAAAGTAGATTTTTGGTTTAAAACAAAATGCATTTTCTTTTGAAGGGTGGTGGGGGGAGGTCCTGAAACTTGTTGTATGTCATGCTTAAGTCCTCAATGTTAAACAAGAATATGTGTTTTTTGTTTTGGTTAGTTGTTTGTTTGCATTTGGATTCCGGGTTTTAATTATGAAAACTTTGTTATATTTAAGTAGCTAACGCAAAAATGAATTTGTTTTTTTTTATACATATTTTTTAATTATGTTAAATTATGGAATATTTAATTGCAATGCCTCTTATCAGCTATGCATATGGAACAGTTGCTAAATATTATAAATATTTTTCGAGTGTTTGTGTGTGTAGATTCTGGGGAAATGCGTACAGAAAGTTTTACCGCCCTAACCCAAAAAAGAAAACTTAATATTTATGGTATTTTCCACTTTAATTCCGTAGGCTTTGGCATTTCACACGCCTCGTTGACCACAAATGTTTCGTATGGATGGGGTGATATTTTTCTTGTTATTGTTGTTGTTGTTGGTGGTAGTGGTAGTGATGGTGTTGCTTTTGCCAGCTGCACTTAAATACAAATTAATTAACTCCATCAAGTCTGTCTTTTCTCTACTCCTGCCATCGGGCAGAGCATTCAATTCAATTGAGGCCCAAACTAGATTATTATGAGCAAGCAAGCCAATGGATGTTGGGTTTTGGTGTTTTGCGGGGGGTCATAACTAGTTTACGGCCTTGCCTAATCCTGTCAATATAATTCAGTGACTTGGAAAATTATATTTTTCATACGTCAGTGTCTGAGAAAAGCATGCCAGAGAGAGAGAGAGAGACAGACAGAGACAGAGGCAGAGAGAGCGCAAAACATGGCACGTCGCTCAAATAAATCCTTGCCGCGCACATAAATAATGAAATTATGGAGATTAGAAAGTGTTCCCACAACCCATAACGGCGCACAATGACGATGGATAGATGAATAGATGGATGGGATGCCTCTTTCCTCTCTCTATGTGTGTGTGTGTGTGTGTCTATTGCTCTCTGCGCCCAATTGATTATGGATCTAGCTTGTTTACTGGTTGGTAAATGCGTGTGTGTGTGTAAGTACGTGTGAGAGTCTTTTGTTTGGCCCGATAAAAGTAATAAGCGCCATTTTATATACATATCCTGCGGCACCTACACTGATCTCTTTCACTTAGCTAAAGCAAAATTCAATAAACACAACGCCAGCCGTTTTGTCCTTAGGGAATTATGCATCTGTCGGTTGCGCTCTTATGGCATAATTTATTTATTAATTTAGTTTATTAATCAAATCTCTGCCTCAGCCTTGCTGAATTGAATCTTGAAGTTGGAGCAATGGCAGCCAAAATTCTATTTGCCAATTGAAATCATGGGGCAAGCTAAATAAGAAAATTTGTGTTTTAAATACACGATGTTTCCTTGATAAGAAAAATATTCGCTCAGGGAAATTATATTCCGCCAAGAGCAACTGTTTTGCACATAAAACCATTTCTCCTCTTTATCTGAGAACAACAAAAAAAGTAAAGCACGTAAAATTTGCATACAAATTTCATTGCAATTTTTGTTATTCAGACTTGTGGTGGGGAGGGGGAGGGGGAGCTTAGTATGAGTAATGTGACTGCAACTACAATTGCAAATGGAATTTCCATACTTATTGTTGCTGGTTTCACGTTTCCCCACTTCTTGCTTACCTTTTATAAAGTCCACAGCCATTTCCAAACCATATGAATCCTTATCACAATCATCCAGTATGTGGGCACCCAAGGTTATATTTGGCAACAATTTCTGCTCATTAATGCGATCGATGGTATAGAGCATGGCCTCCAAAGCCTGAATGCCACCCTGCGGCATAATGGGTCCACATGTGATGCTATCCTCTCGGGAATGGACCATCATTAGGCCACCCAATATCAAATCACCCTCGACTATGGCCTCTCGCTTAACAGGCCAATGTCTTTGCGGTTGATTGGCAAAGAGACGATCATGGAGAAAATTCACCGAATCTGGCAAAGATCTTAGAATTTTGCCACTTACATCAGCGATGAGAGGCATAACCATGTTATTGTTGTTGGGCGGTATATGACGCCCACGATGACGACCGGAACGAGGGGAGGCGGGTGAATTGAAAAGTGCCTCGTTATTGGCATAACGTTGATAGGCATCCAAATCAAAGTGCTGATCATATAGATCAGTGTAATGGGATGGCTGATGGTGTTGCTGATGTTGTTGTTGTTGTTGATGTTGTTGATGATGGTGTTGGTGCTGATGTGGCTGTGGCTCTTCCATTAAGTAATCAATTGCTAAAGCTGATTGTTGTTGTTGCCAGGATTGCTTGCCCAACTGCTGTTGCTCTTCCTCCAATTTCAATTGCTGGTAATGACTGAGTTCTTGATTGTGTTTGTCTCGATGTTGTTGCTTCCTTTGATGATGTTGTTGTTGCTGCTGCTGCTGATGATAATGATGATGATGTTGCTGATGGCGTCGCCATCGCAAAAACATGCTATCTGCTGTTTGTTGTCTATCAGCAGACGCGTCATGATATCCTGCTGCAGCAGCCTCGTCTGCTATATCACCAATCACAGCAATGTCCTGTTCATCAACAGCAACACACGTTGTTGCATTCAACACAATCACAACACAAATTTGCAGTAAGCACCAAGAATTGCAATTGCAATTTAATTTCATTGTTTTAGCTTAGTATATAAATCTCACTGATATATATATTTGATTTACTCGTTGTTGCTGCCGTATTGCAGCCGATGTGATCCACTCATTGTTTTTTTGTTATTGTGTTTCACATTTATTAAAATATTATTATTATTGCTCGTTCGACATACACACATTTTTTTTACGTTTTAACATTTTGTTTGCTATTTTTATAGTTTATGTAGATAAATATGGATTTCGTATTATAGATTTAATATTTTTGCAATTGATTGACTTTAAATACATTTTACGCATCATGTTAGTCATGGGGAAATAATAATAATTCATGCAAAACTTTTCAAATTTCCCATTTTAAAGGTTTTAAATTTGAGAACCTTTTTTTTTTGTCGCTTCGCTTTTTGTTAATTTTAATTTTCTTGTTTTATTAAGAACGTTTTTGTCCTGTCACCTTGCCTAGTCTTTGCTTATTTCTCTACTTTCCTTTTTTCTTGGGTGTGTGTTTTTTTTTTTTTTAAGACCTTCTTCTAAGTCTTTTGCTGTGACCCAGCTTATGATTGTCAACCCGCCCGCAAAAGAAGTAGGCGTGGCCTGCGGCCCATGAGTTTTGTGTGCGCTTTGCCTTGAGGTAAATTAAATTTGCATAAAAAACGAAGAAAGACGACAAAGTAAAAGTGTAAATAATGCAGAAATCCTTTGCAGCAAAGAAGAAGTGTGGGAGAAAAATGGAAAAAAAAACTTGAGCGCTTGAAACGGTAATTAATCAAATTGTTGGCGGCGTAATGAGCTTGTCGGCTTCATACCTCATCCTTTAGCATCGAAAGGGACCCAGACACAGACCCAGGACCCGGACCCAACAGAAGACTAATCAACGAACGCGTTAACGCCGCTTTAGACACGGCCTGCAATTGGAGTTTTGCAAAATTACTTATCATCAGCATAATCAGGAGCATTATCAACCAGCATTCTGGTTCAGAGGGCAGGCAGGGGGCCGAGTTATCATTACCCAAGGCAGAAGCTCTGCCTCAAATGCTTGTCACCGTCAGTCAGAGTGTTGTTTATCTCTCTCTCTTTCTTTCTCTCTCCTGCTCATTTCGCATCTTTTGCAGCAGCTGTGCCAGAGGCAACCGAGGGACGCATCTAATAATGAGATTGCGTTAAACAAATGATGCTCTCCTTTTATTGCGCTTAATAGACACCGGAGGCTGCTTACATGCTCGTAATTTATTTTGATTACATTTGTCTCTTTTTCTCTCTGGCTAACTTTCGTTCGCTCCCTTTTGTGTTTCTCTTCCTTCTCTCTCTCTATTCAAATAGTCTTCTGACCAAGGTATTTGTGACATGAACTCAACTTTAGTACACATCACAGGAACTCATTGTGATTCCAGTGGCGAAGCTATTAAGCCAAAATACGGTTTACCAATTTGTAATAAAAGTCGAAAATATTATTACTTTTGAATAAATTCTGAGAAATGGGAATCAAAAAAGTTTGATCTTGATCGCTTCGTACATAGATTATGGAATTTTTTAAAGTTTGCTAAATGATTCCAGATTTCTTACAGATGGAAACAATGCTTTTGGTTTATTGATATTAAAGAAGAATATATTCAGAGTAGGAGAAAGGATTTTAGTTTCTTTAATTAATTCTTTAATTGAATTTATATGAGAATAAATTCTAAATTTAGGCAGAAGTCAAAGAATAATATAATTTTTTGGTTTTGCTTCAGTTTACGTGAACATTAGAAGTTTTTTTTAATAATTTTTTTAATAAAAGAAATATGAAAACCATAAAAAGCGAATTGCTTTACAATTCTTCAACTCTTAATCAATCTACTTCTGATAAGCAAGTTACGTTGATCTTATATTTGTTCTTTAACGCTTTATTTCCCCAAAAGAATTTAAAATTTGTCTAATTATAATTTTCAGTAATTATTTTCAAGTGATAAGTTTTATTTATACTTGGAAAGCATTCATTAGCAAGAAAATCTTTTAAAAATAATTTCTTAAATGTTAAAGTGAACTTTTGAACTATTGAAGTGCTATGATTTGATGATTTGAAACTATTGTAGATTTACCTCAACTGACCATCTTTGATTTTATTTCAAATTTTGCAGACATATTCTAATTCTCTCAGTTTAAACAATTATTCATTGACAAAATTTCTGCAATTAAACAGTTAACAAAGAATTCCCATAATATCAAATCTTAAAATTGAACTTTTTTTAAGATATGTAGGGCCTACAATTTTGTACTTGAACATTTTCTTGTAACCCAATAATTTGACTTTGCCTCCATCTCATCTCCCATTCCCAAATATCATCCCAAACCCATTCCATTCCCATTCTCTGCTTGCCACACAAGGCACAAGTGAGTGAGTGTGGCTGACACTTGGACCCAAATGTGTTTGAACTTGGCCATGTCTGCCACCATTGTCAGGCCATGTCTATGCCACTTTAACATTCTTCCTTGTCTTTTGTTTTATTTTGCATTTTCTCCAAGTTCCACTCTCTTCCTTCCTCTTTGTCTCTTGTTCTCCATCTTCTGTTATTCTCTATGCCTGTGTCACTCTGTGCGAGGGGTTCGCTTTGATTTGATTGAACATTTCGCTGTATCGTTTCGTTTGTCCCTTTCATGCTGATTTGAATTCTTTCTGGTTGTATTAAAATAATGTAAATTTTGCCAAGCTTTAAATTTGT
Source organism: Drosophila willistoni (assembly GCF_018902025.1). NCBI lineage: Eukaryota > Metazoa > Arthropoda > Insecta > Diptera > Drosophilidae > Drosophila > Drosophila willistoni. The sequence continues at coordinate 6,237,401 of NW_025814048.1, forward strand.
TGCTGTCTGATGAAATTGATTTTCATCGATAAGAGTAAAAAAAAAGGCGCATAAAGTTGACATTTTATTGTGTTGGTTAAGCTGGCTGGGGAAAGCCGATTCGGGGTCAGTTTTGCACTTCAACAACAAAGAGAAAGAGAGAGAGAGCGAGAGAGGGAGGGAGAGGGAGAGAAAACCAAAGAAAAAACAAAGTATTTTTCGTTTGCTATAATATAGCACTTTATGAAGCGTGTAAACAAACTGAGTGCAAAAGCTTGCCTTTTCTCTCTGTTTCTCTGTAATTTATTCATTTAATTTATATATTGTTAACAAAAAAAAAACGACAATTTAAAAAACCGACGGCTGCCTGTCAGAGTTTCATCAGGCATAAAATTGCCATACAGAAAATCAGCTGAAAGGATATTTATGACAATTTTTGTACATAGTTTTTTCATACAGTGCAATGATGCACTAATAAAGGAGTGAAATGCACAAAATGTTGACAACAGCAGGAAGTCCTTTAGTGGAAATTACATTCAAATCCTTTTCATTAAGAGTTTACAAAATTCCACACTATCAGCAAAAATATATAAAAACGATTTACTGAAGGCATGAAATTAAAATAAATTTATAAGCTTATAATAAATAAAGCTTGTCTTGAGTGCGAGATTTATTAACTCTGAGAAGACTTTTGGGTTGCTCTTTTCTGGGAAACTTTTAAAACTTAGAATCGAATGTGTTTACATTTGTATGGAGAAAAAAAGATACAACTTCCTAATCGTCCATCAGAATCGGATTTTACAAACAAATCTAGAAAAACGTATGTATGTCTAAAATGATTTTGAATCACGAGCTTCGAAGTATACAAGTTTTTTCAATTTATACTCATTATTGACAATTAATTTCATTAAAAAATATCAAAATTTATAAAATTTCATCTATTGCAGCGCGGGCAATGACATCCTACATTTAAAATACATACTTATTTGGTTTCTTTGGGGAAAATATTATAGAATTCTCCGTGGAGTCCGGTTCTGGTAAACGAATATTGCAAAAAAATTTACCTGTCCTACTACATTTTTATACTTGATTGTTAACTGTCTTTAGCTTAAGCTTTTGTTCTATCGAGTGCACTGTTAGTTGACATAACTAAATAAATAATGATGTATATTTTACATACGAGCAAAGCCAGACAATTTAGTTCGGAAAAGTCGTAAAAAACATAAATCTTCTAGCCGATTTCTAGATTTTGTAAATTTTATAGACAAACATTTGGTCTTTGAAATTTGAAATATTTTGTATGCATATTTTATTTGTGAATAGAAAACCCAAGTCCGCAAAGTCTACAAAATTTGTTGTTTAAATAAATAAATTTTAAATAAAGCATAAGTACTTGCAAAGTTGCGGTAGAGTAAAATTTAAAGAATGAATTGTTATTTATTTGATCTGTCTATAAAAGTCTATAAAAATGTAAAAAAAGGAATGGACTGATTTATTCTATCAATTATTTAATATTCAGTCTATACTTTATTATTGTCCAAAGATTTCATTGAATTTACGAAGACTCCAAAGAAGCACGATCATTGAATATTAAAGAAAGAAAATGATGGAGCAATTTAACTAACATCCATTCCCCTATGTATATTTTTATATAAGTAGGAAACACTCATTGGAAGTCTGAAAAATTTGTGGGCATCAAATCACACGCAATTACAGGTAGTCGTCATCTGTTTGCTTGGGCGGCTAATGCCATTTGGCAGCCTCTGAGATTATGCTGCGTCTTCTTGAGTAGAAAAAGAATTAATAGCAACACATGTAACACACACACACACACGCACACACTGACAAACTCTCTCTCAGACAGGTGAAAATATGAATAATTCTTGGGGGCAGATGAATAGACATGCAAATTTTCTTCTCTTTCTCCTGTGTGTGTGTGTGTGTGTGTCTGTGTCAGTTACAAATGTCTGCCAGCATATGATAAATTTCGTTGACAGTGGAAGAAAAAAAGAAATAAAACGCCAAAGTGAGAAAACGAGAGATAGAGAACCAAAGTAGATGGCATGGTCGTCAGCTGCCAAGAGCAGAGTGATAGGGCTATATACATATGTAGGTATGTAGGTAGGCTCTATCTGGGCTGTCAGATAGGACAGACGGGTAATCAGCGACATGTTTCACATTTCAAATTCCATGTACGACAAGAATTTTCATTTTTGACAGTTTGCGCCATGCAACATATGTACATACATATGTATTGTATGTATGTATTTTTTGTTTTTAATTTGATTAGCAAACAGATGTTTTGATTTTAAATAAACGGCGGCCTAAACTGCTAAAAGCAATCAAATACAAATTGCTTCAATATTAATGGATTTTGCTTTAAGTATTCAAGCGTACCACACAAACATCTTAGGCCTGCATAAACTAAGCAAGCAAACTTCCAACGGCTTATTAATAGTATATAGTAGGATGAACATACAAGCCTCACAAAAAAGAAAACAAAAACTCATTCAATGGATCTTGGCCGTAGGCAAAATGCGTCAAATACACAAAATCAATTACATTTTAGCATTTTGGCTGGGCTGAAAAGGTTTTTTGTTTAGCATTCACTAGACCAGAACACAAAGATTTCTTGGCCCATACTACACGTCAGGTAAATCTCTGGTATTTTGGTGGCTAATAAAGTTTGCCTTAAAGTATTTACCAAGACGCACATATACACACACATACACATTCACAAAGAGACACAGAAAGAGGGAGCAAGTGGTTGATGTCGAAAAAGGTAGCAAAGTTTTGCTCAACATATTTGTTTTAATATTAGTTGGCCTTAAGCATGCATGAAATGCTTTCCATCTATGTATTTGCTTAGTTCAGCTCCTTGTCTAGAGTTTGGAGCCCAGACACACACACATACACACGCACACACATACATACAGACACGTGGCCTTTCCGCCCCATTCAAGCATTTCAGATCCTTGCCTCGCGCCTCGAACATTGCGAAGCAATTTTTATGCTTGCCATACCAATAATTTTGTAGGTTTTATTGTTATTTGCGCATATTTTTATGGCATATCGAAGCTCTATAGCCATGAGAAAGAAAGAACCTAACCCTAATTCAGCCACATCGGCATTCTGTTTAACGGAAATGAAACTGAAATTGTTTGTCATATTTATGTGGATGGTCCTTTTTTTTGTCTTCTTTGCTTTGCCTTTTGCCATTCCTAAACTCGCTTTGGCAATGAAATTGGAACTTAAATGCAATTAAATTGAAAAACTTGAAAAATATTCATATTGAACCATTTAGTTAGCTTAACTTGATAATGGAAAAACAAACCAGTTTTTGACATTGGGCCATCAATTTATAAAACAAATATGGCCACAGATAGTGAAATTGCCAACCGCAAGTACATACATATTCAAATTGATTGCATTTAATTGAATTCTCATCAAATGAAACAATAATAAAAAGCAATCAATGGCATTTATGAAACGAAAACGAATGAAACGAAATCAAATAAAATACCGGAAGTAAAGTGCAACGGATGTGTCAGATAAATTCGCAATTATCACACACACACACACCCACACACACATGTTTTCACAAAAGAAATGCCAAGTATGTGGGGGTATTTGTGTTTGTGTATGTGTGTGGGTTGATTGAGTCCTCGACAGGAAATGGACAGAACGGGCAGTTCCACATGTGGCAATTTAGCAGCAAATTGTTTTCCCTTTCACCTGACAGCTGCAGGCATCATTCAGCTCATTGGCATTGTTAGTTCAGTGTCTGTAACTCAATCAAATATCATGTTGAATAGTGTTGCAAAACAGAAACAGAAACAGCAACAAGAGCAACAAAAAGAACTTGTGTTCAAACAACCGTAACAAAGCCCAATGACCATAACTGTTAATCGCAACAAGTTTTTATATCATTCAAACACATAAATACCCCATTTCATTTTGTTGCTCTTTGGAATTCAATTAGCCAAATGGGCCCGCATTAAACCTATCTTGCATAGGCTAATGGGGCCTCCCGAACCAATTCACAAAAGTATGCTATGCAAAATGTGAATATTCTCTTTTTTGCATTAATAATTCAGGTATTTTGTTTTTTCATATGCGGTCAAAGAGCCGCATTGACTTCTCCTATGCCAACCATATTAGGTGCGGTCAGCCGCAAAAGCCCAAAAAATAACAAGAGCAAACTAGACATACTCTACGTCTATTTCTATTTCGACAACTAACTTCTGTTTGCCTCTCTCTCTCTCTCTCTCTCTCTCTCAGTTTCTTTTTGACTATCTCTTTTGTTGTTTTCATTGTTGCTTCTATATTTACGTCCGTTTTTGGTTGAGGCTCGAAGGCGACTCTCAGGTGTGAGGTTTATTGTATTTTCGGTTAGAGAAACTTTCTACATTGGACAAATTGTACGCAAACATGCCAGAGGCCGAGCAGGCAGGCAGATGGGTTGTTCAAAGGTGGCCAACAAAAGCGCAGAGTAGGGGGGATGAGGTGTCAGTGAAGTGATGTAGGATGGGTACGCGAGCGCTGCCAACGTACACACAAAAACACAAAAATTAATTATGAAAATTTTCACTTTATGTCTCGGGTTCTTTTTGGTTGGTTTTTTTTTTTTGTTGTTTTCGTCTTTCGTTTCGTTTTGGGTAACTTGTAACTTAGTTAAGTTAATGCGTTTATTTGGCGTGCGAAATTTAATTACAAGAATGTCTCATATTTCACTTAAGTAACATGTTGAGAAGTTTCCCTTTTTGGAAAATCGAAATTAATGTTAATGATGGTAATGGTGGGCGGGGAATGAGAAAGAAAACCGTGTGAAAAGTTTGCTACTGCTTTAATTTATAGTTTGTGTCGTTGTTTTCTCTTCCACCTTGATATTAATATAGCCAACCATTGACCACTCACAAATCATTGACATCAGCTGGACTATGGTCCATGGTAAACGGTAGCCCGTTGCGTCTGTCATGAACATTTACTACCAAAGTCCGTCAATCTTGCTTGCACAATTTCATTTGTGCATTCGTGTTAAGCCATAAGCAATTTTTCTTTTGACAACACAGAGAAGGCATTTCACCTACTCCAAATGGTGTGGCCAGTCCTCCTTTTCCCCCAAACTCCCCCTCTTCTCATATGGCTCCACTCTCTCTCTCTCTCTCCCTGTCTCTCCCACTCGCTCTCTCTTCGCTTATCAGCGTCTGTTCACACTTTTTGATTTTTTATGCTTTTCTGGCTATATTTTTTCTCCTTTCGTATAGGGAGAGGGGAGCTACTAAAAGGGAGCCAAGTTTTTGCACAAATCGTTGTGCATGGCGCTGTAAATAATCTATTTCATGTTTACTTGGCAACTCTGTAAGCAAGTGTGTGTGTGTGTGAGTGTGAGGGGGGTCTGTCAGTATCAGCAAATTGGCAGCCAGTTTGCCAGTTTTGCAGCTGGTGTGAAAAATTATTATTGATTCTAGCAAATCAAATGTTATTGCTGTTGCTACTCTTGATGCAAAAAAAAAAACCGACAAGAAAAAAAGAGCAGAAAAATATTTGCTTTGACTTGGACCTTGAAGCTCGGCCTTTACCTTGCCTTCTATTTGGCTTGGCACTTTTGCTTAAAGCCTTCAGAAATTTACTTTAACCAGTTGACTCTGGTCAAATATATTGCATTTCTGACCTTTTGTGAGAATGAAAATGAATTTATCAGATTTTTCCCAGTGACTTAATTGTAACTGGGAAAACGTTGTAAATATCAAATATGTAGTTGCCCTTTTTTTTTAAGCTTGCTCTTGTGTGCTTTTTTATTTGAATTTTAATTTAATTTCCCGTTGACAGTTTTTTAGCTTGACATACAGAAAATTGCTTTATTCTGTATTCAGACTTGCATATTGCACTCTTTCATGCATTATTCTTTCTTTGTTTGTTTTTATGAGTTTTGAGTCAAAACATCTTTGTAGTCTTACATGTAACCATAACTAGATTCGCATGCAAATCATGTTGGAATTTATGTTCTAGTTTCTCGAGTTCCGCTTTGCGGAAATTGCACCAATGTGGCAACTACTTGATAATAAACACAACATACAAAAAAAAAATAGTTTTTCTTAATTAAACTTAACATGCAATTCTTTATACATAAATCAGGATGTAACGAATGTATCCTGTTGCCATTCTTGCATATCGTTCTTTTAGTTTTTTTTGGGAGAAAATTTAACGCCTGCCAACATGCAACAGGGTCGAATGAGATTGGTGTTGCCTTAATATGCAAATTGAGTGCTTACAGCAAACGAAACGGTGCGATGAGAAAGGCAAGAGTTCACATTTTTTCGGTTTTTTTTTTGTTTTACCAAGTTTACTGAGTTTATTGAAAAACCAAACCAGCAGAAAGGCAATCTAGCATGTTGTAAAGTGATCTACAGTGGTTGAAAGCACAGTGAGAAATGTGTTTATAAGCAATCGAAACAAATTTTTTATGCTTTCAATGGTGACATTAATTTTATGTCAATTGGGATTGTTTTTGTGTTTTTCTTTTTGCAGCAATTTGGGTAATTTTTCTCGCTTTTTTGTTATCAGATGTTGCACATTTTCAGCTCTAATTACTATTGGGAAATCTGTGAATTTCCACTGCAGCCTAAAAGCATGCAGCATTTTCTCTTCTATGTGCTGGCATATTTATGCTCCCATGTAGGACACTCAGACGATTGCAGTTTTTTTGGTCTCACAGGACTGCAACTAGCAAACGCTTCCATTCCACATGCCCATTCAGTCAGTGTCCATGAATATTTCAAAAGGCTTCCATTTCAGGCGCAACTGTAGACTCAGCCGCAGCCACAGGAAGCCGATGAAATTAGGTGCAAACTGTTGACGCCTCCAAACAAAGCAAATAAAATGTTGGCTTTAAATTACACACACACACATACATACATACAAATACTCAGCCAACACACGTGACTTTGGCATCATACATATGTACGTACCTATAGGTACTCGAGTATATGTATGTAGAATCATTTGAGTTTTTATTGCCTCGACATTCTCGTAAATAATTAGTCAGTAAAATGAGATAGAATACAGAAAATAAAAGCTGACAAGATACTTGAGATGTCAATGTTTTTTGTTGTCTCACTTTTTATGATTTATGCAAAAAAATAAAAATGTTTTTGGCATAATAAAGCAAAGTTTATGTCCGGGATTATGGTGCGTATGTGTAACTTTTGATGGCGTATTGTAAAATTGTTGTCATTTAATGGCCAGAAAATTGCATGTACCAAATGAAGAAACATCAATATAACACAGATTGAGGATTTAGAGGATTAGAGAAGGAATGAGAAATAGAGAAAACCTTAGAGAAGGAGAAAAAGAGGGTTGCTAATAAAAATAAATTTCTCAATTAAACAATGTTTTTAGCATAAAAATGAAAAGAATCTTTAAATAGGGCAAACTGGCTTTAAAAGTCATACATAAGCCATGGTGGGCAAAACAAATCTCTACACCTCCAGCGGAAAACAGAAGTTCCGCAACGAGGATAAAATAACTGGCAGACATTTTAAACGCCAGGTGCGCTCTTTCAATTTAAAAACAAAACAGAAAAGAACCAAAAAAGAAAAAAAAAGGAAACAAGAAAAAATCAAGAGAATATTTGTATCGTAAAAAGTAAAAATTGTTAACAATTTCGTTTTTATATTTGGTCATAAAAATTGAGCAATCAGTGAAGCTGGAGTTAAACTGGAAATGGTGAACCGAGACAGGTTAAATGCATGCAAAAATGTTTGCCATATTAAAATGGCTTTAAGGCCAAGTCCGAAAAGTTGTGGATAAAATGGATTCCGAGAAGCTGCCAACCCGGCTGGCATACGGTTGAATTTTTTCAGCTGACAGCTTGTGGCTTTTTGTGGATATGGCAATGGCTTACTGTGCATAAGCGAATTGTTTATAAAAATCACTCAAAAATAAAGTTGATTTAAAAGTTTTCATGCTCTCAGTCTTAAGCTGTCTGATGCAGATGATTCGGTTATGTTACCCTCGTTTTAATTAAAACTCATTTGCACATTTGTGGACTATCAAAAAAGTTAATATGGCTTGGGAAGTGTTGCAAGTAATACGCAAACTCACATCTGCATGACATACAAGCATAGAAGAAGGAGCAGAAGAAGGAAAGCGATTTAGTCACACAGACTGCTCTCTCTCAGTACGTGCCTCTCCACATTTATGTACGTACTTACGACATTCGCAATTCAAATTAAAAACCAACTAAAACACGCACAAAACATACACAGAAAAACACTGAAAACGAGAGATGGAAAGAAATACGCAATGAGACAGTTGGTCTCCACCATCTTGTGGACTTTGCAATATTTATTATGAGAAAATATATAAAAAAATGAAATGAAAAGCCAAAGCGCATAAAGGCAACACGAGAAGAATGAAAAAAAAACCCTAACCCACAAGACTTCAAAGTGTCTACTCGGGCGTATGATTATTATTGCGTTTCACTTTGTCATATTCTGTCATGCCAAAAAGTAAAAGTTTTTTTCATAATATTCTATCGAATACTTATTTTTTTTTGAAGTGTCGAGCTAGACTTTAAGTTACTCAGTAAATAAAAAAAATTTCAATTTCACTTTTCAATTGAATTTCCATTAAGTTATATTATGTTACATTTACATTTTCTCTTCTTGGTTTCTGTGTATATAGCCTGAGTCTCAATTTTGGAACTCAATCCTTAAGATGACCAAAGTGAAAGTCAAAATCTAAAATCTTTTTCTGCTATCGCTCTAAAATTGACTGTCATTTGTTAATTTTGCCTCCAATCATTTTGTAAATCTCGCTAGGCAATGGCTATTAAAAATCTGTAGAGAGATCAAATAAATATAGGAAATAGCCTTATAAACAATAATCACTTATGCACATCAGTATTGCTTCTAAAGCTCTAGCGCTATGTTCAGATAAATCCAATTCAACAAGCACAACTTTTATATTTTACTCATATACCCTGTTAAAATTTGCTTACAGAGAACGATTTTAAAATAAACTAAATATCAATATCAATCAATTGTGGTACAAAAATATTGGCAGATCATAACCAAGAATAAGGCGAATGTGTAAGAGGGTTGTGTTGGCTTTAAAATTGGATTAGGCCAAAAGCCAATTAACCCACCTAAATGCTCTTCGCATTTTCTTGGGCACTTTGCATAGATAAGAATAAATGTAAATCGTGTATTGACGTCATTGACATTTAACTTCACTTTCAGTACCTATAAAATGACTAGACAGAGTCTGCCTCAATCGTTCGCATCCGGCTTGCCTGCCGCTTACTTGGGATCGTTCGGCTCCTTTGGTGTGCTTTGGCTTCTTTGCTATCAACAGTCAATAAATAAAATCTCATTAAGTTCAAGCCGCAGGAGTGTGCATAAAGTGTGTGAGAAAATTATAAAATTTCCATTTTATTGACATACAAAATTGACTTATATATCAGGCCCATGAACGAACCCCAGAAAACAGGGCCAAAAAAGGCGGGCAACTGCCTATTGGGAACTGAGGAACTGCGGCAACTAAGAAGTGGCAACTGGAAACTGCGTGCAGCGGCTGGGTTTAAGTGTGTCTCAAGCTAATGCCAAAGCAAATTGTGCGGGAAACGTAACGAAAGAGGCAACGAATGAAAGCAACGACTCAATCAGGTTCGATCGACAAAAATGGTTCAATAAAGTCAACACCCCTAAGGGGGGTCTGAGGACTGGTGGTTAGAACATTGAACATTTGGATGGGGAAGCACGCAGTCTCTCCCCAGCTCTCTCTCATTCCCTATCTCGCTGTGTGCACCGTCTTTGTGAAGTTCAAACAAAAGAGCTTTGGAAAATATTTCTTGGGCTTCCAAATTACATTAACGCCGCACCCAAATGAGCGCAAAGGAAGTGGAGCGCAAGTGTCGATGGTTGATAACAGCCGGAAGCCAAAAACAGCAGCAGCAAAAGCAACAATAAAAGCACCAACACCAACAACAATAATAATAATAATAATAATAATAATATTTACCAAGACAAAAAATGCAAAAGACAAAGACTAACGAAAACAATTCTTTTTTTTTATTTTTATTTTCTATACCCTTGCATATAGGGTATTACAATTTTAACCAGATGTTTCCAACTGGAATGGACTACTATTCGGCCCTAATGGCCAAGTCAATTTGTGCAGCTATCATGTCTTTTTTCATTTTCTTAGCTTAATTTTAAATAGTTCTCTTTAGAAGAATAAGAATTTAAATGAAGTTAAGAATTATAGTTATAATTTCGGTATTTTAAAGGCAGAAATATCATGTCACAGTCTTATTTTGGTTTTTTGTTTTATTTGTGAAAGCTGGATGATAGTGTCGGTATTAAGATCGGCAAACTGTCAAAATGTATAAGGTGAGAACTTGGCCAATTTTTTTTTTGAAAACTGATGCCTCATCTACAACCTTAATGGCCGCTATTTTGGGATGACAGATGGTAAAGATTTCAACTACTAAAAGTGTATTACAAATGTCGTCAATACCAAATGTTGTCTCTGTTCGTTCGTTTGGTGACAGGCAAAAATTTCAGTCGAATTGGCTGAAAAGCAATTTTTAGCCTGCCAAAGGTGCCGGTTTGAGAGGTGGGCTAGGTGGTCTCAAGGCTCTCTCTCGTTTTCGTGGGGCGGTCAGGCGTTGATGGGCGTGTCACAAATTTAGACATTTTGTTTAGAATTGACTGAGATGGATGGATGGATGGATGGGCCAATCAATAATTCAAATTTTGTTTGGTTTTTGTGTGCCGCGCGGTGAGGCAAAAAACCTGAATTTAAATTCCAAAATAAAACAAGAGGGCAGTGCAAAAAAAAAAAAACAAAATAGTTAAATAAAAAATATTTTTGTTTTGTCGGCAGCAAATTTTATAATTGTTGCCAAAGAACAATAAAAAATTTGTTTTTTGTTGTTTATGTTTTATTTTTTTTGGTTGCTTCCTTATATATTTCATTAAAATTTGCATTCACAATGAACTCAACGTCGTCATCATCGTCGAGGCCATTGGCCAAAAATCAACAAAAACTTTGCCCCAGACTGTAAACAATAACAGAAAATTAATAATAAATTTGCTAAGCATAGAAGCCTACAACAGAAAATTATAAAAAAGTAAAAAATATATATATAAAATAATAATAAAAGTACCACAAGTAAAACTCTAATCAAGTTAAAATTCCGACTTATAAATAAACCATAAATTAAACCGCAAAAAAAGTTAACCAACATTTTTTCTTTTTTTTTGTGTTTTCAGTTCTCCTTCTGACCATGTCATAAATCAGGACAAAACCTCAACAAGTTAAACCGAAAAAGAAACAAATAAGTTGGACTTGTCTATGGCAAATTTTGATTTATGGCATGAGGTTTTTGTGGGTGTCTTAATGAAAGGTCGGGCGGGTTAGTCAACTCCTTTTTTTTCGCCCCATATATATGTATGTATGTATATACAGGACATATGCACGTCCGGGGCCAAAAGGAAAAGCAACAAATCTGTTATCTCAGGGACATTTGGCTGATGGACAACATTCGACATTTGACATTGTAGTATTTTGCTTGCTGTTCTCTGCTTTTATTTTAGCTCTATTGACCAGGCACGTTTGGGGGTGGCTCAAAGAGACCGGAGATCGATGGCTTCTGCTTTAATATTAACACATTTGCAAATGAAACATAGCATAGACTATTTTCCCATGGAAATCAAAGGAAATTCATTGAATTCATCCCCATGGCATCCATTTTACGGAAACGAAACGACTTAAGTGAAAATTTTACCAGTCTGCAAATGTTGTTGCTGGTAAATAGATAATCCAGGTAAATAAAAGAGAAACCCTATGGCAGCTTTTTTTTCTGATAGCATAATAGTCAAGGAAATTTGTAGATACCGAATGTATTAACATAATTACAATCTCATTCGGTAGAATAGATACAGGTAACTCGTTAAAATTAACCTTTTTCTTAAGTTCTTTCTAAGGACTATAATTTGATATGGCCTAACTCAACTTCACTTAACTAAATAAGGAACAGAAAACAGGAACGCAATCAACAAATAATTTAATATAAAAAGAAAATTTATATTTTTGGTGGATTTTGTCAGTAAAGAGTAATGTCGTTATACAACATTAGGTTTCTGACGACAAAATTAGGTCTAATACTTTCAACTAATTTCCTTTTTTTGTCCTCTTTTCTTCTTATTATAATTGACATTCAAATCTGTTAATCAAATTGGCTTTAAATTCTTTGTTACTTTGATTTCTTATGTGGCATTTTTTCTGCAAAATTCGAGGAATTTAATATAAGCTCAGAACATTTATAAATGTAAAACACTGATAAAAGTTTTAAAACTTTTTCAAAATTGTTATAAAACTGTATTCAAAAAATATCTTTAAAATAATTATTTTTCAAGGCAAATATACTTTTTGAAATCATTTTTATGAATGCTTAACAATTCTTTTAAAATCATCAAAATAACTTCAACGATTTTCTAGCACAAAGAAGCATAAAAATGGCAAAAAAAATTAAAGAACTTGCAATTTTAAGCAATAATTTAATAGCAACAATAAGTCAAAAAGTTTCCTTAACAAAAAAAAGAAAAAAGAAAAACATGTAGAATTAAACAATTATAAACTCAAATACTTAAAATTAAATTCAATGCTAAACAATGTTAAATATTAAGATTCTAATCATAGAATTACATTTCAAATAGTTAAACCAGATTAATTATTTTTCTTAATTATGTAGTTTTAACAAATTTAAGCAGCAAAATGGGCCACATTCAATATAACAAACATTTAATATAGATATCTGATGTAAGAATTCATTAAAGACATATGTCTTTGTCTTGAGTCCCCCCCACAAACAGTTTGAAATAAATAAAACGGCGAAAAAAGTGACTTGGAACTGACGAAAATCAACATCATAATATAAAAATCAACATCAAAGGGCCAAGCAATGAAACCAACAACGACAACCAAAGCGAAAGCTCAACTTGTCGGCCATAAAACAAATTGGCATTTTTATTATTATGACAAACAGTCAGGATGTCACACATACACAAACACACCCACCACATACACACAGTGTCAAAGGACAACAGTAGCAAGCGTTAAAGGAACTGCGTGAAACCAGATGAGGGGGGTTGGTTGGCTTTGCTTTTGCTTATCTTTGGCAAGCAGCTAAAACGCTTTTGATTATACACAGCTGGCAATTTTCTAATAAATATAAAAAAAGAAAAAAAAAACATGAACAAGACCAAAACGTCAACATTGTTATAACACATACTCGACACAAGACACGCCCCATAATCTGCCACGCCCCAGTCCTTTGAAGCGTTGCCAAATGTTGCATACATTTCGATCTCTCTGTGCGTTATTTTGGCTATTTTTTAATGAGTTAACGCCCGCTTCTCAGAACAGATTTCAAGCATACATTTCAGGGCACATCACTGTGTGTGTGTGTGTGTGTGTGTGTGTGTGTGTGTGTGTGCGTGTGTGTGTGTGTGGGTGTGGTAAGTGTGCGATGGCCATTATGTTGCAACAAACTGATTTTTCGCCTTTTATGACACGCTGACGCATGTTTGGCAAAAACTTGGTAAAACCAATGGCAGGCATAGCGTTGAATTTAGTGCATCGTAAAAGGGTTTTGTGGCCGGAAAAAAGTGGAGGTTAGAGCTCAGAGGTTAGAGGTTGCTCCTCCTGATGGCGATGCTCGTGCCGCGGCCGCTGTCACACCAAAAAGTTTCTGCACCAGAAGTTTGCCATTAAACTTTGATGTGCAAATAGTTGACAAGCTGGCGAAAATGATTTCTACACCAATTTAAAGCGTCACAAGTCGAGGAACATTTCAAATCCTTTTTTGCCACATTCTGCAAAAATATTTGCCATTGAACAACATTCTTTGTCCAGGGAAAATTTTATGCTCCTACTGCGCATTCAAACATTCATTTATACACTGAAGAGAAAAGAGGTTTAACAATGACAAAGAGAAAACAACTCAAAGGGGGCTTAGACACAATTTCATGGAATATATTCAATCAGCTTTAACTGTCGTATCGTTTGAGGTGTATTTGACGACTAAGTGATACGTGTCTTTAATTAAAATATATAAAGTTATATTTTTTATTTAAATTGCTCAAGGCTTGAGACAGAATTTAATAATCTTGTGTCGATTGGAAAATTCTAGAGGATATCTTGTCGAATCTATAGAAATCGAGCTATGAAAACCTTTAAAAAGTCATTGATAACAACATCTTCAATTTACTAATTCAGTACGAGTTATGGGAATATTTTCATCAGACATCAAACATCAGACATCAGACATTTAACATATTTCAAAGCGATCAATTTCTAAAATCAGCAAAACAGATTTTAAGCGTTTTTGAGATTCCTTAAGAAACATTTTCAAAATATTTTTGGTATTTAATGATTAATGACCATACTACATAGTAGCTGTCCGTCTAGTGGCACTTCCTTTATGTCCTGCGGCAAAGTAAATAGCAAAATCTCTATTTTGCCTCTGCAAATAACATGGCAGGATATTTCAAAGTCGACGTCCTTATTTCCTTAATATTATTGCAAACTGTTTGATTTGGCATTTTGTTAATATTATGCCAAGGTATTTCATTTCAAACTAAAAGCTGACAGGCAATTCAGCTAAATGTCTACATAGCACATCGAAATGAGCCTCTAATTGTCCCTTTTTTGGAAAATTGCGCATAATTTGCCAGCTCATAAATAAAAATGGCCAGGACATCTGGCATCTAATTGCTTTCATTTAGTTCTGTTTGAATCTCCTTTCACTTTTAACCGGGCGACTCCATGTTGCTTTCTGTTTTTGTCTAACAACTTAAGCAGCTTTTTAAGCCATCAAAGGCTTAAAGTTTTTTTCTTCCACTTTTCATTGGGTGCTGGCGTGGTGAGTCGCGTGGCTAGGGGGCGAGGGGGCCAGGAGTCATTCAAGGTTTTTTGCGACGCTCAAAGCAGCAGAGTTCTGTGTCCTGAATTTTAATCGGCTTTTGTCTATGGAAAATTCAATGTGATGGAATTAATAAAGGTTGCCTTTGCCCAAGCTATAATCAAAAACGAGAAAAAAAAATAAAAACAACAAAAAAAATCTCTGCGTACGTCCTTGAGCCGCCAAAAACTCCTTTCCTAGTGGTTGTTGTTGTTTGTTTGTTGTTGTTATTCTTGTTGTTGGCCTTTTAATAGCTCATAGAGTACGCTCATAAAAACCCAGGAAAACCAAAAAAAGAATCCAAAAAAATTCCTCCTCTTGCTTCTTCTTCGGGTCCTCCCGTTTCCAACGTCCGGTCGAGTTGCATAAATATTTTTATTTCTATTTTTACGATTTCCATGAGATAACAGCCAAAACAACAAGGACAACAAAAGCAACATAATTTTTGCCGCTTTTCATGCACAGCTGCTGCAAGTAGTTGTAGGCGTTAATGTACGCCATGCCCATAAAACCAAGAGCAAACAAAAAATCTTTAACAATAGACAATAATAAGCGAAGCTTGTGCCAGGAAATTGTATAATTGGCTCAACCTTAACAGTTATGCACAATATATATAAGTAGGAATACAGACATATACATATAAACGTCGGTACATTGTCCGTACATAAATATATAATATCCAGAGGCTGCTAGCGACAAAAAAGGGTCACATCATCATTTATTTGAACTTTGGGTAGAAAAAATGGAAATGAAAAATGCTTTAAAAACATTGAAATGAAAGTGACAATGAGGGCAAAATCTGGATGGTAGAACAGTTTCACTAGGAAGGACTATCACTAAGGAGGAAGGGAGTGAGAAAGAAGCAAGAGTAGACTTAACAGGCTTAAAATTAAGTAGCCCTTCGATAAGTTTAAAACGAGAGAGATTAGTTAAAGAAAGAGAAACAAAAATATTGGTTCATTTCATATATCAATTTAAGTTATTCATACTAGTATTAGGTAGCTCGTGAGTGAGGGAACACAATTAAATGAATTCCTCTATTAAGTGAAGGATCGTATTAACACAATGTTCACTATTCACTGTTTCAGTGAGTCAGCAATTAATTTATTTAGTGACACCGATGCACTTAATTCATTTAATCACTGACTTACTAGATCACTTACTCACTTGTTCAGTAGAGTAGAGTTCAGTTAAGTATATGAACTGGAGTCAGTGGTCACTAATATGTACTTATATATAAAACACAACTACTTTTCTTACATTAATGTGAATGTCTGAAAATGTTCCTTTCTTGATTTTAAACAAACTTAAAGCTACATATATCTGATTAATTGAAATCTTAACTTTATAATAATCGAATAAATAAATATGGATAAGTATATGCAAGCTAAGCTCTATTGATAGTCGAAGATGATTTTATCGATGAAAACTTTTGACTATTGTCTTGACTTTACACGAGTATACGAACTGATCAGGGATCTCAGTAAACAATAAAGTGACAAGACTAAACTAGACTGGACAAATGAGTCAGTGAGTCAAATGATTAATTGAATCAGTGCGTCATCAAGTGAGTAAATAAACTTGTTCACTCAATTAAAAAGTGAGTCAGTGAACTCCTTCATCAAACTATCTCTTACTAGAAGTACTTAATGAACTTGACATCTAATTAAACAAACAACTAGTGTGTATTGAAGTTTTAGTTAAAAGCCTTTGTTACTATATGCATAGCCATGGTAGATAGATACCTTAAGGACTCCTAAATACATATTATTGATTTAATTTACTTTATTTGATTTGAAGCCAAGTAAAACTAATGTTTGATCAAGACTTGGATTTCTTTGGATATATGGAATTCGTAAATGAATTTGGAAATCAGAAAAGAAAAGGATAAAAAGATTTTTGACCCCTTGAATTGGTTAGGTGTCTATTGTATGCATAAATTTAAATTTTAAAATAATAGTCACGTTGACTAAAATAGGTGACTCAGCTTTCACTAAAGGATACATTTTCTACCTTAAATATAAAAACATTAAAATTTCAGTACCTTGCTGAATATACTAGCAATATGGTTCAAAAAAATAACCCGCTTAAACTGCAGCTTTAACGCAAATTTCTATAAATGACTTTAATGGACTAAAATGGGAATTTTATTTAGATGATAAAAGGAAAATTTGCTAAAAAATTTCCTCCCATTTAAAGAGCATTTTTAAAATACAGAAAATCTTGTGACATGATAAAAAAAATGTTATTTCCTTTTTGTTGGATTTTAACAATTGGGCACTTTTCAAGCCATTTGACAGGCCATTTTAATATGGCTCTGAAACCAATATTCAGCCTAGAATGAATACAAAGAGGTTGGCAGGAGTAAAAGAGAGAGGCAACATCTGCCTGCATATGCGTAAATTTTGATTATGCAAAGCAAAAGAAGCTCCCACAGAGAAAAAAGGGTCAAATGTGTCGCACATTTTGGGTATATTTTTTTTGTTCCCTTTTTTTTTTTTGTGATGCTCGTTGCTTTGCGGGCTGCCCCTAAATTGTATTTTATGGGTAAAATACGCATGATGCTTGCCAATGACAAGGTCGCCTCAGTTGCAACTCAAGCGTACATTTCTTTTAATTAGAAATGGGGTCTTGACAGGAGGGGAAACAAAGTGCGAAAGGACGAAAGAACCACAAATATTTGTAAATGCTGTTAATTAGTCCTAAAATGGTAGTCCTTGAAGCATAGAGACTACTCCTTAAAGTTGGCAAAAGGAATGAACGATTGTCAATATGATTTGATTTAAAATTCTTCAACTTTTTCTTTTCATCTTGTTCTACACGCTACTCCAGAATGATTGATCACTTCTGGCAAATCAGTTGCCACTGCCACATTCTTTGTATGCCACAAGCTCGGTGTCTGTGTGCATGTGTGTGTGTGTGTGTGAGTCTAAGGGTGTTGGTGTGAGAAGATGTGGTATTATACTGTCAACTAAATAAATGTAAATGGAATGGCGTCACATTCACCACATGTGGTCCTTGTTTCAATGTTACTTGGCATTTTCAGTTAGCTGTCAGTGCCAACCAGTTACAAGTTGCTGCAGTTGATTCTATGTGAGATAATATTTGTATTGCAATTGACAAACTTGAAAGACTTTACACTAAAACTCCCACAATCATCACCCACTTCCCAAACCCCTCTCTTTTACACGTTCTCTTTGCCTTTTCGTTGGTTTTTTTTCTCTTTCTTTTTGTCAGCCTTTGTATATTTCTCTCCTTTTTGGTTAATTAATTTAATACTCTGTCACACTCTAGACACACGCTTGCCATACATATTCAATTAGGCGCCGGAGTAGACACCTTTAGAAATATGCATAACCATAATTATCATCATCGTCATCGTCATCATCATCATCATCATCATCATCTTGTTCGTCACACACACAAGCACATACATGCAGCATAAATGCCAGAAAAATGAAATAAAGAAAACTCAAATATATATAGAGAGTATGAAAGAAAGAATGAGTAAAAAAGATAGATAGAGAGGAAGAGAAAGCAAGCTAACTGAGTGAGTGAGTGAGGAATAAATCCAACATTTCAGTTAACTTTTTGGGGCTAATGGCGTCGGGCGAAAGTGCAAGCCAAGCAGTCGCCATAAATGTGACGCTCGAGTGGCAATTAAAATGTGTTTGAGTGTGTGTATGTGTGTGTGTGTGTGTGTGTCTCAACTGCTTGTTTGAGGATATGTGTATATGAGACAACAAGCCTGCGGCTTCTCTTAGAGATGAGAAACTTGGAAATGACTAACATAAACAACCAACATAAACAAATGCTTAAGAGCGTTTAGTCTCTGTCTAATTCTGGCTTTTAGTTTTCCTTAGACTTTAGCTTCAACATTTACTTTGCTTTCTTGCATAAATATAATACTTGACTCAACTTCTAAGCAGTGCTGTAAAGTATTTATCAAAGATCTAAATTCAAATATAATTCCTCTTTGTAATATAATGATAGCTTGTTTTGAGAATAACTCTTAATTGCCGAATGTCTTTTTGGTTTGACTTCTCTGCAAAAAAACGGAAATTTTGGCAGGTTTTCGAAATGGTATTGAACTATAATTATGAAATATAACCTATTGCTTTGGATTTTAAAATAATCAGATTCAGCTTCTCCAGATAAAAAGAGGGATAAAAATCATCATGATTATATAGTTAGTCAGAAAAAGAAGTTTACATTCTCGTCCAAAGTTTTATATGGTGACTTTACTTCAGATATGTTCAATGCTTTGATAATCATTAGAACAACTTTAAGCCATAAAGCATATTAGGTACGCTATTAATATATAATTGAGAGGGAAACAAAATACTATTAATATCTATGGTTTTTGTTTTTAAATAAACTCAAAATCTTTAGACTAAAACAAGTATCACATTGATTAAATAAGATTATGGAGAAGTATGCCATTTATTTTCGATAAATCTCCGAATAGCTAAGATGATTGTGTTATCTATAATGGCTAATCTCCTCGTTTATATATATACATACATACATACATCATCGATGTATATTCTAGCTAAAAAAAGAAGTTTTAGAGGGCAGAACCATCAATAAACACCCTTGAGCGTGATGTAGTTAACGATGAAAGTTTCCAGGTGTCTGCAATTGGAGTCACGCAACCATCTCTAGTTTTTAGCACATTGGTATCCCCTTTTTTTGGTTACAGTTCTCCCAATGCCTTACCATGTTGTGTCTTCTGCCTAGTTAGGGAGGATGTTCATGTTTTTCGCATAACGGCGCTTAATTATTTTCGCTTAGGAGTCGCCTCCTACACAGTCTCGGCTTTTTGGGGGTATTTCTCTTTCTCTAGTGTCCCAACGTGACTAGCTACACGTGTAGACCGCATAACGTTTGAGATAAATAACAACACTACACGGGATGGTATACACATACATACATACATACATACATTTATGTATGTGTAATGGTTTGGGGCCTGGAGCAGATGAATGGCGGCGGTACAGGCTAAAGGGGGGTTACCTAATGACTAGCGTTTGATAATACACATGTTTCTGGGTTGCCTTTTGCCAGGTGTTTCAACGTAATTGCCAAAAAATAAGCCACACAGAGAAAGAAAAATGTAATTAAGTTATTATCTCAGCTGCTGCTGCTGCTGTTACTATTACGGTTGTTATTGCCGCAAGTTGCTGTAGTTTGTGGCAGCTGGCTGATTGCGTGTCAGTGTGGCATAAAAAAAGCTTGCAACTCCCACACATTAGCCATTGTTATTGCTGTCAATTGCAAGTTGTAAAGATTTTGGACCATATCAAATACGAGTGAGAGAAAGAGAGTGTCGGAGTGAGAGAGAGAGAGAGAGAGGGAGTGATAGAGAAAGTCAACTTAAAGTTGCAACATTCTTTAGGTTGTGTTGTCCTTTAAAAGCAATTTCTTGCTAGAACTTTTAATTTGATTACTTGCCACAGACACGCACACTCTTAGCCACGTTTACCCACAGTCATGCGTGGAGTAAGGCTATGCAACAGCAACATCAGCATGATGTGCCACTCGTGCCTCAACTTTGACGCACACACACACACACACACACACACACGCGCATTCATATAGTCATAGAGACAGCCGAAAAGTCCAAATTTATGGGCTGCGTAAATATAAATTTCAATTTTTTTTTTTTTTTTTTTGGGTTTCTTTGTGTGTGTATGTTTATTTTTTTTTTTGGTTCGTTTAGTGAGGGCGTACATCGACCTGCCTTGACTTTACCTCTATTTTTGGTCTTTTTTGGGTGCGGCAGCAGGAGTTGCCTTAAGGTTTGTAGTTTCATCCAGGCGACTGCGTAAATATTGTTGCTTCACATACATATATGTATGTATGCTAGAGCCAAGTGCCCGAAGATGCTTGAGCACTCTGACATGAACCGAAAAAAACATACAAAAAAAAAAAATAGGAAAAGTTATGGGACAGATGTGGGCAGACATGGACCAGGCACTTACACAGCTACTTATAAGCAGACGGATAGACAGAAAGACCAAACGACAGACAGATAGACAGGCATTTTCATATGTATGGCATTTATGAAATAATGAAGGAGATGTTGGCAGGAGCAAGAGCCAAAAGTAAATGATAGAGGGTGAAAGTGTCTACTCAAGTGCTTGGGCCCCAAAACTCATGTTAAAAATATTTCTATGTCTACATGAAAGTGGTCGAAAAATGCTTTCAACCTGCTCCGAGTTCACACGAAAAGTATCCGTAAAAATACTCTACAAATATTTTCAATGTGCATTCTAGGCAAATATTTGTTATATAGAAGGAAATGCTTTCTCTGAAGTGCTTTTATGACCTTTTTTGTATGGACGATTGAAATCGTTTCTAGTTTAAAAATTCTAGAAATCAAAGAGTGGTTACATTTTTTACATATATGTACTTAGTCTAAGGCCATGGTCAGTTTTTAACTGTGAGAGACTTCAAACAGAGAGATTCCTCTTTAATTTTTATAATTTAAATTTTTGTTTATTCGGCTTATGCTTTCCCTTAAATTTCAGTGAGGCTTCTAAATTATTTAACAATATTTTTTAGTGTAAAATAAATCTATTGATTTTGTTTTCTCCATTTGAAAAATTTCTATTTAAAGATTAGCTAAATGTTGCAGAATATATTTTTCATTTGCAAACTGTCAAACTGCAAAAAAAAAGTATTTGTCACCCAAACAAATAATTTTTGATTTTTAGAGCTCTCTGTATTCTCTCTCTGTGTTCAATGTGTTTTTATATCGAATATTTAAATTTAACTAAGCAAAAGCTAGATATGCACAAAATCTATTTTTAATTTTTTGTATTTTTTGTTAATATTAGACAAATTGTCTTTTTGTTTTCTTTAGTAAATTGATTTCTAAATCTTTTAGTCATGTATTCATAATATTTTTGTACCTTTTTTTTAGATAGTTAGCGAATTTACCATGCAAATGGCATAAATTTCTCTTAAAGGTTTCAACAGTTTGTCTAAGTAGGAGGTCAGTTAATGGATATGCTTAATTTATGTTAAACTGTTTTGATAGTTCATAGATGACTGCGTTTAATTATGTCTAAGTTGAGTGGGCGTGTATGTGCCTCGATGAATCTCTGTGGGTGTGTGTGTGTGCGTGTGTGTGTGGCAATATTAGACTTCATTGACCTTCAAAATGGCTAAACAGAATATCCTTTAACATTTTGTTGGTCTCAATTGTATGTGCATAAATTTACAACTTAAAGCAAATATGTGGTCGTTTTCGTTTTGCGAAATTGTATATTGAGCATACGCACTGTGTACGATAAAAGCAGCAATAACAACAACAACAACAACAAAAACAGCTGCAGCAGCCGCAGCAACATTGTGTTTTGCAGAACTTGTGCAATTTTCTACAAGTTAGCTGCTTAAAAGTGAAAGTAACAACTTTTGCTACGAAACAGAAACCAATGCAAATGAAGAGTTTTTCTCATGTTGCGATTCCTTTTTTTTCGTCCTTTTTTTTTACTCTTAGCCAAGGCAAAAACTTTTTAATTATTATTTCATTTGGCAGAAGTGAAAAAAGTGTACCCCACTGACAACTGAGCAGCTGCATAGTTCTCACTTGAACAAAATAGTTTTTTCCATTAAGTGCAAGTTGCCTTTTTGCTGTTTTCTGCTCTTTTCTTTTCTGTTGCTTCATGGTGTTTCTTTACCCTGGAGGGCTTAATGAAGATTCTTCATTGACAAAAGCTAACGGCTGACTGTGACAGAGTTGTACTCAAGTACAATGTAAGTCTGGGTAGAGAGATTCTAATTTTAAACGAAATTGCATCAGTTATGGCCATCAATTTCAATCAAATGCAAGCAACTGAGACCGAGTACATGGCAAATATGTTTTGCTATATATGTATGTATGTATCTTGATATACATATACATTTGTATGTACCTAGAGCTGTTGACAATAACAAGTCTTGGTTGACAGGGAAAGCAACAGAAACAAAAGCAAAATGTTAATGGCAGCCAAAAGGCAGGCAAATAACTCTCGGTGCTTGTGTGGGTGTATGTGTGTGTGTGTGTGATTGTGAGTATCTGTGTGTGTGTGAAAACGTCGCATAAATCAAAAAAGCGAACAAATAAGGCCAAGCAACTGAAGACTTATGGAGGGTTCCTCTTCTTCTTCTTCCGCCTCTTCCATACTCTCCCGTTTCTGGCCCATTGAGCAGTTGCTTTTTTTTTCTTCTACGTTACTCTTACCAATTTGTTTAGCTTCGCCCTCTTATACTTTATATAGATGGTATATTCTAGGCTATATATTGGCGCGTGACTTGCATAACATTTGGTAAGTAAAGCAAATTGAAAAAAATCCATTGCCTACTTACAGGAGGCCGCTCCCATATACTGCTTTTTGGTACCCCATTACAAGGCCAAAGACGTGTAAGACGGTTTTCACTTCCAATCACCGCCATCAAAAAAAAATGTATATGTATATATATTTCTCTCTGGCCTGCTTGAATAATTTATGTCGGTTATGCTGGGAGACCAACAAAAATGGGCCGTAAAATAATTTTTGCACCTATTTCAAAAAACCCATATTTGCTATGTTAGAACTAAATAGATTCAACGTTTTTGTTTTTTCTTTTCTAATTTACACAGCAATGAAAAAAAAAGATACGAAACTGTTGACTCAAGCAACAAAATAATAATCGCCCCCAATTGCAACCATTTTGGGCGCCCTTCTACATGGCTAGCAAAATGTATGCTAACAAATGCAAACAGCCTGCAAATGTACATATCTGTTTGACTAAAAAAGAGAGACAAAGGCCCCCGAAAAATTTGTTGTGTTGCCAAAAGCGCAAAGTCATGACAAAGGAGGAGGACAACAACAGCAACAACAACAACAAAAAAGAAACACACACACACACGTACATAACGAACAGGGAAAAAAAAAACAAAAATAATACTTTGCTCGTGTGTTTGTTTTTTGTGGCACTGTTTGCCAACCATTTCCATGCCCTCAGATACCAGTTTCCTATTCTTTACCCCTGAGCCTAAAGGCCACACTTTCACATATGTGTGTGTGATGTGTGTGTGTGTGTGTGTGTGTGTGTAACAAAAAGATCATTACGACTGCTTGTTGTTGTTGTTGTTGCTGCCGCTGCTGTTGTCATTGTTGTTTTGTCTATTGTTTGGCAGTTTCAAGCATGCTTAGCATTTTGGCAGAGTTTTTTTTTTATATTTTGGGCCACAGTTCAGAGTCTCCATTACACCACCTCGCCCCGCTTAATCCCCAACAAGCACAAACCGCCAACAAAACAGCGAATGAATGAACCAACCAAACAAAAACAAAAAAAAAAAACAAAAACGAAACGCACCACATAACTAAGCACTAAATATTTTATAGCATACTTTTGTGCAGCGACCGCGTAACTATATAACTCATGGCTTACATACATATAAGTATTACCAAATGTCAGAGAGTGTTTCGTGTGTGTCATACGAGTGTGTATTTTGGCAAACTTACAACAAAACACAAAAAACGTAAAATAAATTAACCCAAAACTATCAGGTTTGTGTGTTTAGTTGACACTTTTGCGATTGTCATCGAATGACTCATTGCCGTTTTTGTGCGAAATGGCTTTTTTAGCCAGCTTTAACTTAATAACCTTGTCATTTCCCTAGGCTGGCATTAACTTTTGCTTCAAAATGGACAAAAAATAAACATTATTAAGTCTTATCTAAATGCAATTAAAATTAAAGCTGCGTCCACTTACTACAGACGCCACCGTTGCGGCAATAAAACACCACCGGAATCTGTCGCCCAGTTGGCAAAACTTTCACATAGTCATAAAAACAGAAAAAAAAGAAATGTCGTAAAACTCCAAAAAAGTAAAAT
Organism: Drosophila willistoni; assembly: GCF_018902025.1. Lineage (NCBI taxonomy): Eukaryota > Metazoa > Arthropoda > Insecta > Diptera > Drosophilidae > Drosophila > Drosophila willistoni. Next base: position 6,262,223 of record NW_025814048.1, read on the forward strand.
GCGGAGAAAAAAAAACTGTAGAAAAAATTTTAATTGCATAATTAGCGGCGCTTATCTGGTTGGCCAGCAGAAATTTCGTTATGCTTACATAGTTTATAACAAATGACCTTTAAACTGCTTGACAAATGCAGTTTTTTTTTCACTAAAACTTTTACCAAAAACCACCTAGCCTGCTCCCTTCCTCCACGTAAAAGAATGATTGCAATTTGGTAAATTAGTGTAAGAAATGTTAGCATTTTGACAAGCTCTGGCAAAGGCTGTCAAAGCTCAACCTCAACTCCAACACCCTTACCCACTCCAATTTTAACTCTGACTCTTCCCCAGTTTGCCCTTTCCATGAGTTGTCAAATTGACTTAATCACAAAAGTTGTAGCCGCCAAAGAAAAATAAAGAACAAATTCTCTATGTGGCATGAAAAACTTTGCCCACCAACATTTTCACGCGAGAGACAAAAAAAAAGAAAGAACTCCCCTTAACTTACAGATTTTTCTTGGTTAGTAACATGATATTCTACTTGATATTTCCCCAAGAAATATGACCGAAAATTTCTTAGCTGCGAAATCGTTTATAGAACAATCTTTGTATACCACACAAATTTTTGTTTGCTGGCGACAGGCCAACTAAAAGTTTAACTTGTCTAAACTTTTACGTCAGTTGTTGAGAAACTTTTGCATCACCCCATGCAAACATTTTACCCATTAGTGGGCTTTGGCCGACACAGTTACTACTTATTTATTTGATTTTCTAATTATTTTACTCATGAGAATTTATGGCGTGTCTGGGCAACAGGTAGAAAAACTACCTAACATATATATATGTATAAATGAAAATAGATGTCTATGCCTCTGTGAGTGTGTGTGTGTGTTGGTTTGGTCATCTTCAAACACATTGCATGCTCATTAGGCGCATTTATTTATTTTAATTATTGCGCATACGCCACGTTGCATGTCGGCATAATTAATTATGTTGAAAGAGAGATAGATACTGCCATCGTGTGTGGACGAGACAGTAAAGTAAAGTTTGATATTTGAGTTTTCCATTGAAATGTCAATACGAATATTGCCATAGCTATTTATGAATGTTGATGTTTATGATACAATTTCATGTCTGAGCGAGCAATCTCAGCAAATTAACTTCAATTACAATTGGTATGTGGATGAGTTCTTTATTTTTGCCATTAACATACATATATATGTGCAGTCAATCAACCTCTCACCTTTCGTTTATAACATAAAAAACAAACTGTAGTTAGGAAGAAATTCCAAGTACCATGTCTAATTGCTGTTTAATTCCTAGTAAAGCTCATGCTTCAGTAATAGCTATCATCTTGTTTATTTTTGTGACTACAACATCTAGTAGGGGGAAATCTTTATCTGCTCTTTCAACTATTCGTATATTCCCCATTCTGCCCTTTGATTATAGGATATTGTAGAGTTTTGGTTACTAAAGTACATTTTATAATAAATGATCAGACATTAAAATGCAATTAGTTGTAAAACTCGAGCGAAACGCAACTCTCTGTGGTCTCTGACCGAATTAATCTCTGGAAAAATTGTTGCCACTTTTTAACTTTCAACCAACCAATCTCCCTAAGCCATTTATCAATTTCAATGGACGAAATTTTATTGAATATTGCATCTAACTGACATCTTTATCAGCAGGTAAACTAAAACCTGTCAACAACAGCAGACAACACAAGAGAGAACACACACACAAATTTTCATTCGTTCATTGCTGTTGGGCATATAAAATACGTTTTTGTTTTGTATCATTCTTTGGTTAATGGGCAGCTTTATAATTAAACAAAGGTCAACCAGAGAACCAAAACGAAAATTTGTCATTTAAGCTGGACCCTCAGGGAGAGAAACATTTATCACAGGACTACGTGACCGAAAAACTATGATCAAAATGCCCGACAAAGTTCAGCATGAAAACCAGAGAATTTTTCTTCAATTACATGTATGTGTGAGGGGTTTTCTGTATGTGTGTGTGTGTGTGTCTTTTTTGGGGTATACAATCATTTGTAATAAGCTTAAAATTAGGATGAATGCAAAAAAAATTAAATTACCAACTGTCAGGAAATTGAATATCCTGACTGAAAAAAAAAACACGAGCAAACCAGCAACAGAACTGAGCAGGACTCTTATCTGCTATGAACCTGATGTACAGTATGAACACTTGTTTCCTTTTTTTTTTGCTCGTGCATAATTTTCCCATAATAGACATTACAAAAATGTGTCTAATTGCACAAACAAACGATTAAAACACACCTGTGTTGTGCGTTGTGTGTTGCGAGTGTGTGATATGCAAAAGAGAAAACAAAACATATCATATCACTTTTCATTTGGTTTTATTTCAATGGAAATTGTGTATACTTATTAGGCCAAAGTGGAAATGTAATTTCATTTGCCCTCTCCACGCACAATTTTCACTTCAATTAAAATACTTCAAGTTTTTTGTGTGACCAAAACTTTTCCTATTTTGAAAAACTGCCTGCTGATCATCTCATCTGGCTTGGTGAATTTAAAAACAAATTGTAAAAATTGTAATTAAAGGTAGAAAGTTTAAAGCAAAGCGAAGCACACAAAAAAATAAATTCTCAAAAGTTTTACTTTATTTTTTTTGATTCTTTTCTGTTTTTTATTTTTTGGAATTTATATTAATTAATATTTGTTTTGTCCTTTTTAGATGAGGAAATGAAATGAAAGGTTTCCATGGTCCAAGAGTCAGGTTCTCAATCTTTATGCATATACTTTGCTAATGAAATTATTAGCTTTATTTTTGTTTTTGTTATTTTTATTTTTTGCTGAGATTTATATCTGTTTGTTTAAGATTTGGTTGCGGCGAATTTAGGGTCTTAATTAATTAGAGGTCAAAGCGAGTGGCTTATATTAAATAAACCTTAATTTAACAAGTGGTTCTTATATGCGTATGTGTGTGCTTGTGTTGCTTTGATATTTTAATTGAATTACATTTCATTTTATATGAGTTCTTTATCAGTTCTTCTCACACACACACACACTCTCATTCACTATAAATTAGATAAACTCCTTTTTTGGTCAAAGATTATACTTTGATTTTATTTTTGTTTGTTTTCTTTTTTTTTAGAATTTTCCTTAGTTGGGGTTTCACTTTACATTTAACACACGAAACGTGCCATAAGATGGCTAATCAATTGATAAGAACTTCATATCAGTTACACTTCTTTTATGTTAGAGCAAGCGACGTCTGCTTGGTTGAAGGACCGGCGTGTAACTGCCACTGCTGTGGCACCACCAAATGTGGCACGTACATGTACTAAAAATCAGGAGCAATGTACTAAATTCGTAGAACACTTGCTCGGCTAACATCGGCTACGTTTTTGGCGGGCCAAACACTTCGGCAGCATTTTATGAATGGAACAAACACTTGTTAGCGTGCCTTGGAGAAAGTAGTAAACATTCAACTGGCATATTGTTATACTGTTATACAGCTGGCAGCAAACCCCTCACCTAAATTGAGGGGTAACGTCAAGAACAGCCCCTGCAGATTGTTGAAGTTGAAATGCTTCTCAAATGGTTACTTTAGTTACCAATGCAACAAAATTGATAAAAAATGCCAAAAAATATATGTATATTCTTTTTACATATAACCAATATAATATATATAATATAACTGTATTTGATATATGCAGACAGTTTTGTATTTTTTATGGCTTTTGTGTTTTTGTCATTGCCAATGAAATTAACAGTTGCCTGACCATGAAAGCCGCTTAATTACAGGGCTTTTATGCCAACCATTTAAAGAGAAGGAGAGAAAAATCCAGTGCCTGGGTATTATCTTTGTATAACCGACAAACAGACGGCTAACGAGGCGTATACGCAATGACACAGATTGACAATATTTGGTGTGCGTGGTTGTGTGGCCAACATGTACATTTAAATTATTTGTTTTAAGTACAGAGTATCAGTCCACAACAGACTCCATATATATGTATATATATATATATTCCGCAGTGGTCATTATATAAAATTATTTTACTTATACTTCCAATGTATGTATATACATGCAAAAAGAGGAGTTTATGACAGATTGAAAGTAAACAGAAGATTTAAAATGCTTTTAAATTGTTTCAAGTAAATACTATGGTTAAAATAATGTAATAGCATAAAAAGTACATATTAAGTTAATGTAAATTGCTCTGAATACTGGTGACCTTCATAAGAATCAATTATTCAATCATATGAATAATCCAGAGTGCGCGATTATCAGTCACGATTCGAATCGAAACAAACTTAAAGTAATCCAGTAGCCAGATATATTTAATTTTGTGTCATTTTAAATAGGTATATTAAATTTTATCTGTAACGCAAATGTCATTTGGAAGCACCAAAATTATGCATGTTTATTTATGAATTTAAAAAGAAATAGTATGGACAAGTGGATTCTGCTTAATCCGTGTTGTTTTTTTTTCAGTAAAACAAGCAAATGCTTTAAAAAAAAAGACACTCCTTTTCTATGAAAGTCCTTATTGACATACAATTTCGGCAAGCTAAAAGTTGAAATTAAAAAGTTGAGCTCGTCCCGAGATTGAAAAATATCATAGGACCTTTGGATCAAACGCATAAATCAGATTTTTTTTTTGTCTTTCATTTGCTTTTCTTAGCTTTTTTTTAGCTTTCACTTTTTTCTTGAGAAAGTGGAATCTTTGAAATGAATTTATTTAAGTCATGGTTCAAAAAGTGCTTTGTACCATGCGGAGATAATTTTATTAAAGCTTTAATTAATCAAAGCGTTTTTTCGAAACAATTAAACCGTAAACTAGAGGTAAATTATTTCGTATCCTAGGATTAATCGTGCCATTACTACATATATCTAGTCTGAAAAGTTAGCAAAGCAAGGATATTTCATCAAAGTTATTATGTCATGTATTAATGTACAATTTTGGCTTACTTCAATTAAATTCAATTATATACTATCTAATCTTTTTGTAAAGAAACTAACAGGTAACAATCAAGCTTTCAGAAAATATAAGACACGTTGACTTATCACTTAATCTTGAGTCTTAAAAAGTCTGTCTTGATTAGAAGACAGCATTACTTTATTGCAAAGGCTAACTGAACTTAAAAAGGCAATAAATATTTAATCTCATATTCTAATCAAGTATAACTAAACTCTGGGGACCTGAATGCTTACTAAAGACAACTCTATTTTTAGGTGGAGCTAGACCATAAGGGAAAACTCACTTCCACGAAAATGCCAGTTTTATATTTTCCTCTTGAATATTTTATTTTCATCATCATCATTGTCTAGCCCAAGAGTAGTCTTTACCTATGTAATTGTTCATTTTTTTTTTGTGGGTTTTGGCAACTGGCCTACATATGCAACACTTCAGAAAAGCTAGTTTAAAAAGCTTTACAGGAAGATATATTGCCAAAAAGTTTTTCGTTGCACCAACTCCTGATTTGATCCATTCAGATAAGCATCTAGTACTACAGGAAAGAGTTAGGTTGATTGATGCGCCTTAGGGAATAGTTTTTAGTGTTAAATAAATTATTATCTTACAAAAAACTTTCATATGCAAAAACAATCCTACACAAACTATTTAATATTTTGGCATTAGTTGCTGCAAAATCTCTGCTGACACTTTAAGCTGGCTTTTGTTTTAGAAGCTCCTTGATTTGTCTTGCCAAAACTTTGCTAGATAAATTTTAAAGCTTCAATAAAATGAAGTTTTATTTAAAGTCAAGAGAAAATTGCAACGCTCATTGCATTTTTAATATTTCAGAATTTAGATGCAAGATTTGTGCTTTTTTTGATTGATTTGCATATTGCAACGATTGCATTTTTGCTTTAATATTTTCAACATAAGCCGATGACATAACGTCTTTCACTTTGGAATTGCTACTGACGTAGCAAATGCAGTCAGCATGCAGAATACATTTCCCATAGCTGAACCGTAAGCCAATAGCTGACAAAAGATTTACTTGATTCCCAAATGCATGCCATATCTGCAGCCATTCATATATATGTACATATATAAGTCGCAGCCCAAAAAGTGCACTGCATTGCGTGCATAAAGTCAGGACTAACTCTTGGATAATGTAAATAATGTGGCACAAGTGGCAATAGCAACAAAAGGAGCAGCAGCAGGAAACGAAGTAGGAGTAGGAGAAGGAGTCGAACAACATCTTTTGTAAGCCAAGACGACATTCAAGTGCCGGCGGGCAATCGACAAAATAACAAATAAGCAAAACGCCTGGCAAAGTCAACGATCAGAAGTAACAATAAGGCATTTGAGTAGCAGCAACAAAAAATAGAAAGAGCCAAGTGCTGAGAGAAGGACAAGTTTAAGGGTAAGGCAAGCAGTCACAAGTCAATGCCTCAAAGGCAATAGAATAAGAAGAATTATTACAATATAACATTACCAAAAAGCAAACAAACAATAGACCAGCAGCACAATGTAAACAAACTTAAAGATTAATTTGTTTAAACTTGTAGCAATATGTAAATATTGGACTTATGCAAAAATTATGTGATTAGGCGACAGACAGAGAGAGAGAGAGACAGAAAAAGTGTGAGACAGAGATAAACATTTAAATTTCAATTGAAATACAGCAAATAATCTTAAGCTTAAAGGGCATATAAATTAGCCAGTGAGAGCCGGAGGGAGTAGGCCAATAAAATCTTGTTAGTCGACAAAAACAGTCGAAAGGGCAAACAACACGCATAGACATATGTGCATATGCTATGTAAAGGAGTCTTAAGGAAGTCAGAAAAACAAAAGCCAAAAAGGAAAAGAAAACTTTCACAAAAAGAATTCGCACACACACACGCTCTAGGAAAAGAAAGCTCAAATTTCACAGGAAATACAGACAGACAGACACAAAAGTAGAGCCAGAAGGCAGAGGCAGTCAGGCAGGCGTAGAAAGGATAATGCGCGGCATGCGTAACGCATAAGCGGCAAATTCCATTAAGTGGCAACAACAACAACAACAACAAAAGCAACTGGCACAAAAAGCACAGCATGAACAAGTGGCAAGGGGCTTCCCATCGAATTAAAATGATATGAGTTGGAGAGGCATTCGTCCAGAGTTGCCACAGAACACTGGCGCGTCATGGCAAATAAATTCTTTTTTATGCCTTCCCTTTTGATGAGGGTACATACATACATACACGGCATATGAGTGTCCTGCGAAGTATCCTGTCCGGGTGCGTGTATGTGCGTGTGTATATTGGGTGAAAATAAAATTTCAATTTACAAGTAACTGGGTCAGTTGAGGCCTCAGACTCTGATTTGGTTTGAAACGTTAGCCAAGCTCGTAAAGCATTTTTCCTTCTTATTTTTTAAGACAACATAAACAATTTATATTTTGAGTAGCTCTCATAGATTTATTGCCATGGACAAGGAAATGAGGCATCCATCAGGGACAAAATTGTACATATTTTCCTATCCAGTTGCGGGGGAATAACTGTTGCTTGATTCTATATAGCTTAAAGTCTTTGCCCAAGAGATACAATGCTTTAAGACCTGAGATGGTTGTTGGTTTGTAAGAAACTAGATAATTAGAATTGACTTTGAAAATTGGCTATCAGTTGTGCGGAAGATGTGCCAGCTCATATATTTCTACAATTCTGATTAAAAGGGTATAAAGATAGTTAGTCGAAACCTATAATTAACAGCTCATTGAAGATCAAACTGTTGTCAGTTGAATTCAAAGTCTCACATAACATTTTGTCCCAAAGTGAAAAACATTCAACAGTTTGTCCCGAAATGTTAACAGACTCTGTTAAGCAGGAGTTTCAAAGTTATCCTAGACACAAACCGAGCTTTTATGTGCTATGTTAAAATACAAAATAACTTCCACATGACTGTTAGTTAGACTGTTAGCTACAACTTTCAGTTATTATTATTATTATTACCTGTATAGGATATAGTTGTAAACTATTAAACTAATTACAGCAACTATGCCAGGAACTACATTCCGGATGCTCAGTGTTCAGTTGGCCAATTGACTATGCCACTTAGGCAACTCTTCCACCGCGGACTCTTCTATGCATTTACTTAACCTAATTAATCGCATTCTAACTGCCAGCAAATTGAATTTCACACCCAACTCACAGGTAAACAAAGTGCTAATTATATTTCAGTAAATAACCAGATATACCTATCCCCTTCGGTCTATTTAGACGGGGTTCCTTGGGAGAGACAAGGTTTTATATTCCTTTGTCTATTGCACTGTTTAGTTATGCAAATAGACGGACGCCACCATTCGGTGGCAAACTCCATTTTGGCTTCTGACAATATGGTCAATATTGATTTACCCAGATGAGGCATCAGCGAAATTGAATTCTAATGAAGTTACCGCCACCAACAACACTGCCACAATTACAAGCTACCCATTACCCCGCCCCCGACCCCTCCCATCACTTAACCACATATCCACATATCCCATTCAGTTTGAATTTACACAAAAGCCAGACCATGTACTTGACACAGATTCAATTGTCAGTCGGACAATGAGTAATGCTTAATATAATCAAGCACATCGAGAATACCTGCAAGTGGGTTTTTTACTGTTATTTTAGTGCACTTCTTTTTATCGATTTCCTATTGTTTTCCGTCTGCTGGCGCTTAAGGATATCGTCGAAACTTTTGTAGATTTAAATCCCAACTAAACTTTAATCTTTAATCGGAACGAGCAATGTTCAGTGATTTGTGAGAATGAGAAAACTCTGCAGAAAAATAAAAGAAAATTGTTGGCAATTGTGATTTGACTAACACATTTAACACTTATAAGTATTTAAGGACCAAATTTGTTGATTAAGTTACTTTAAAAATAAAACCAATAAATTAATGGATAAATGAAAACTAACTAATCTTTAACAGAAACAGTTTAAACTTCCTAAATTTAAGAAAATCTTTCACTAAATTTTGAAGATAGTTTTTGAATTTTATTTTGTACATTTTTGCATATTTCTCACTCTGCACACTAAGCCAGATTTTTGTTTTTTTTTATATAAACTCCAATTGAAATGCTAGTAGTCTGATTAGTCACATTAGTGTGGCAAAAATCGAATTTTGATTACTTATTTTCCAATCCCGGTTTTATTCTGATTTGCTCTAAATTATAAACTTTGGAAGCATTGCATACTCTAAGGCTTAATATTTTTATTGATTTAACATCCTATGGTGCAGAATTTCTTATTTAAATTTTGGCTTACGAAATCTCAAGTTTGTGTATCACTCAAAAACATTAAACAGAAATATATTTACTATTTTTCCGTCAAGGATACGGGTAGCAATTTTTAAAATTTAAAATTAGCTCAAATTCGATTCGATATCCCATACTCACGCACTTTCTGGTTATTACGTAAAATGTATAATTTATTTAATAAAATTTATGCCAAAAAAATCATATCTGGCTCAACATGCCAGTTTTAAAGAATTCATAATGCTTCAGAAACCAATTTTTGTCATTTGGGCATAAACTTAAAATTTTTGTAAAAATTATAAGTAATTTTCATTTACTTCTTCAAAAAATAGAAACCCGACCATCGTTTTTATTGCAGGATTAAGTTACTTTTAAATGAAATTAGGGTGAAAAAAGATCAATGAATATAGTCTTTGTTCCGTTTTGATGTCCTTAGCAAATTTTTTGATATCTTCAACTCGATATATGTCACAAAAATACCCACCCGAACCAAAAAGATTGAGAGAGCTAAAAATAATTCCAATTTAATTTATTTGATCTTTATTGGTTTTCCCAAAATTATTTTGCTTAAGGAAAATTGTAATTACTTCCGCTATCAGAAAAAAAATGTTGTGAAATGATTTTCAACTGCTGGCTATAATATTGTCTTACTTCAGACAAATTTTTTCGGTTAAATAAATTTCTCTGAATTTTAAATGAATTTTCCGTAATGTCACCAAATAGTTTCATGGCAAAAAATATTTCATTCAATACGCTGGAGCAAGTATTTTTTAAGTTTTTCCTATTATTTACGAATAAAATTTCACGCTCTTAGCGAGAATCCCATTTATCCCTCTGTAGGATTGTGCAGAAATTTGTATTTTTTATGAATTATTACATAAAAATGATAGTACATAAAAATGGCTGAGCAGTCATAAAAATATTTCGCATGATATATTATCAGTCTCTGTGCCAGCTTTCAAATTCCTTTATTATTATTTTTTCCCCCTACTCAGATTTATTTGATTTTCAATTCACACATTTCATTATGATACCAGAAGAGAGAACGTATAAGAAAAAAAATTATGCAATAAAATATGTTTTATGGCGTCTTGCATAAGTAAATTATAAATATTTAATAAATAACTTTTAAATATTTACCACAAAACGGCATAAATCAGACCGAGGTTATGGATGCGGTTAAACTTTTAAGTGGCCAATAGAAACTTTTCGAGGCTACTCAGCTGCAGTTTGGCGACCATAATAACCCACTAAAATTGGCCATGAATAAAACATATTTAACTAACACATTCATTTTATATTAATATGCATATTTATAAACACATACATATGTATTTAAATATCTATTAGTCACTCTGTTGGACTGTCAATTGAAAATGCGCCCATACATATGCCTAAAACTATTGGGAGATTTTAAGCGGTATTTATAACGCTTGGCTGGAGTGTGTTAGCCGCAACGCAAATTCTGTGGTAAAACATTTCGCAGATTTATGACCTTTCTCTGTGTGAACAAAGATACCACAACAGCAACAGCAACAAACAAAAAAAAATAATAATAATTTCAATTTTAAGTCCTAAACAAATACAGAGTAGAATATGCACACACACAGCATGTGTTAACTTGATTTATTCGGTCTATACACTGAAAAAGGATAAATATGAGTAACACAAACACTGCCGGAACAATTTGCCCCTAAGCAAATTACGACATATTCTCTATCATCTACATATATGTAGTATATATGACCAGGTACACGCCTTGGGGATGAAAATTATACAAAGCAGATTCATAGTACCCCAAAAGAAAACCTCTTTTTAGAATTTGCAGCTCTCTCGCCTAAAACTATGTGCAATAAATTCTTTGCTTATGCATACATATGTGTTGAATGATTATAATGTGGCGTGGTTCGGATACTTAAAGTCCGGAAGGAAACAATCAATTGAGCTAATATCTTGCTAAAAAAAAACAAATTCAAAAAGGCCTCTCTTCCCTGCTGAAAAATTTTATTAAGTTGTCGTCGACTAGAAATGACTTAATGGATATGATTGTTAAAGCTAGTTTTATTTTATAAATTTATAAACTTCATAAAAACTCAACAAAGAAGTCATCTAGGCTTTCCGGAAGACAGCACGTCACAGTTCGTAAAGGTTTATAAGCTATAAAATATATAGGTATATATTGGAACAAATTAGAATATGTACTTAGCTACTACCCACACGGCACTTAAGCTTACACTCTTAACCAGGCTCTTAGCCTTCACTTTCAGTAACATGGCAGCTAAAAGATAAGGCTGACATTTATTATTAACAGATAGGTTTCAGCAAGGCGTCTGCTTTGGTAGGCAAAATACCCTGTGGCTAGATCACACTCTATTGCTTTAGAGTTAGCTGTTCAACAGACTTTTGACTACTAAGTGAGACATAAAAGCAGTGTCGAAGAAATTGTTTTCTTGGAATGTGTCAATGAGTTTAGGAAAATCTCTAGCCAATAAAATGGGCAGACAAATATGATCGTTAAAAAGTATTCTATTCTGATTTGGTACTTTTTAACTGTAATGTAATATTATTATTTAGTTGCGAATAACTTTTTTCATTCTCTTTTACCTACTAGCCGAATATTTTTCAAAAATATAATATCCTTTCCACTCGTATTACAAAATGTAATCTTATTCGATGTTAAGATCCTGACCACCAAATAGTTTGCCAAATCTAAAGCTATCTATGCCTTTACAGTTGAACTTGAAATTTTTGAAGACTTACGAGATAGTAGCTAAGTTTGTGGACGATCCCAAATCTATAATACTATTTTAAGTATCGAAATTTTAACAGTAAATAAATAAGAGTAGATATATATCTCAATAGTAAAAAGAACCACCGCTCTTTAAATGGTAAACATAAAACGAATTGAAACAACAATTTGCAATCTCAAAACCAAGTTTAAACTAGTCATTTTTCTCACATTTTATAGAGTGTCATCATGTCGTTGATTTCATTTGTTTTTTTACAGACCCATTACTGACATCAATTTGTTAAAAACAACCTCAACTCTCAACTAATATTAGGCTTTGTGGAAAAAGCAAATGATGGCCCTTGAAAGGCAAATTACACGCTCCAAATAACCAGCAGTCAAATGACCTTTTCAACTGGGCGAAATCAAATGGCATCAGCTGCGGGCAATTGCTGCATTCTGATTTAATGGACTTGCATTGTCCGCCGCCTGAATGATGATGGTCAATGAATTGATGCTAAGAGTATATTAAATCGCTTAAGAGAATGAAGAGAGAGATAAAGGAAGGACTCACCCTTGATAAAATCCACTGCCATCTCCAGACCATATGTATCCTTGTCACAATCATCCAACAAATGAGCGCCCAGTGTGACATTTGGCAGTATTTGTTGCTTGTTCACTTGATCCAAAGTGTAGAGCATGGCCTCCAATGCTTGGATGCCACCTTGTGGCATAATGGGACCACAGGTGATGCTATCTTCGCGCGAATGCACCATCATCAGTCCGCCCAGTATGACATCGCCTTCCAAAACAGCGGCATGCTTCACCGGCCAACTGGATGAACTGGCTGTCGAGGTTGCCGTCGAGGTGGTGGCCAATGTGGGAGAGGTGGAGCCCCAAGCATTGGCTACAAATTGTGCCATGTTGCTGGCTTTTAGCAATTTTGGTGTTGGCAATACTTTGCCCCCTGCAATAGATGTTGCTACCGTTGTCGTTGCCGTTGCTGTTGCCGTTGTAGTTACTGTTTCTGCAGTTATTCTTGTTGTTGTTGTTGTTGTCGGAGTCATAGTAGTTGCTTTTGGCTGTGTCTCTGCTTGTTGTTTGCCTTTATTGCTAACTGTTTCTGTCATTGACCACGCCTCTTCAGTGGCCTTCAACGTTTTCGCATTGAATTTGATTTCAGTTTTGCTTACATTTTTATTAGCCAAATGTGCTGCTGGCACTGTCAGTGGCTTTTGTGTTGCTCCCACAGTTGCTGGCTCACTTAATGTTGCCGGCGTTGTTGTTGTTGATGTTGTTGTTGCTGTCGCTGTGGTTGTCGCAGTGCGCTTTGGTTTTATTGATATTCTTGGTGAAATTGCAATTGTTGTTTCCGTTGTCGTTGACCTTGCTCTTGTGTCTGTTGTTATTCCCGTGTTTTGTTTTACTAATGTTGCTGCTGTTGTTGTTGTTGCTGTTGCTGCTTTATCTAAATATTCTTGTTCTGTTGCTGCTCTCTGCCAAGGTGTTGTCGTGGTGTTTGCAATATTTCCAATAGTTGATGTTGTTATTTCAATAGTTTCAGTTGCTTTAGATACTGTTGTTGTTGTCGCTGCTGTTGTTGTTGTTGTTGCGGATGTGGTTGTGGTTTGTACAGGTGTTGTCACCTGTCTCTCATCATTTTTTATCGTTTCCGCAGTCTCCAAGGTTGAATTTAAACTACCGTTTAATACATCAGCTGACAAAATTGAACTTTGACTCGATGTTGGGATGATGTTGTTGCTGTTGTTGCTGATGGGAATGGAGATGATTTTTGCAACATGTTCAGCTTTGTTTTCACTACTATTTGATGGTAATTTTGTTGCCTGCAGTCCGCAAATCAACAATAGAAACCATAATGGCAAGGCAACGGCCCAAACGCTTCCTTGGGATATCATATTTACTTTTGCTTTGGGGGTGAACCAAAAACCGGATGGGTGGTTGAGTGGTTGGGTGGGTGGTTTAAGTGGATGGTTGGTTGGGTTTTTGGTCTGGTTGATCAGTGCAACAAATGTGACCACATTTGTTTTCCCCTTTTCTTTAGCCCCCGTCCCGTTTTCAGTTGCCACGAAAATAAATTCCAATTAATATAGACCGCAGAAAATTTGTCTGCCCAAACGCGTTTTAATTAAGTTTTTCTCTCCTCTCAAAATTGATGTGGTCTTCTAATTCGTGTTGCTGTTGTTGCTGCTGCTGCTGCTACTACTCCTGTTTTTGATGATGCTTCTATTTCTGCGTCTGGCGGGCATTTTTATGCGTCTCAATTTTGTTGCAGTGTGTTGGTGTTGGAGATCCTGTAAATAAAGCGTCAAGTGAAGAGACTCCATTTAAGTAAGAAAATAAATAGCCAAAAAAAACAGCATACACAAAACATTTTAGAAGTAAAATTATAAATGTTTGTTGTTAAGCGAATTTAATGAGCGGTAAAAATGTGCAACACCAAATGGTTAGACATTTGTTCAGTTCGCACATTGTTAACGCTTGCTTTTTGCCTCTTAAGGGCAAACGTTAAAATAAATGGGAAAATTCAACATTCTCTAGGCATGGCTTTCAAGAGTTTGCTTAAAGCAAGCCAAGCACGTTGTTGTTATTGTTGGGGGGAGAAATTTCAATGCCAACATTTTTGCTGCTTGACCTGGCCATAATTTGACCCACACGAAACCATATATCTATTTATCTGTCTGTCAGTCAACTAGGCCTGTCTGACATACATATATAGCGACTCCAATATATCACAAACAATGAGCCTGTCCAGATGCTGTCAATTCTACTTGCTAGCAAATTGATAAGTTTAATTAAATTTACACGCCTTTGGCCTCAGCGTTTTCATTAGTTTCGTCAGCTGCATGACAATTTATGGCCACGTTTCGACAATTTGTGGTTACCAACACACCAAAACACTCTGACACACACACACATACAAACACCGACACACATATTACATATATCTATTTTTTCACACCTATTTTCGACCTGTGTTCCTGTGGGTTGTGGTTCATGAGGTCCGGGCTTTTGTTCGACCTTCCCCCGTTGGGTTTTCCGTTGTTGTGCCTTTGGCTATTTTTGGGTAAACAAATATTTTTTGCCTGGCATGCCAGGTATTTGAGATAACGTCGAGCGTATTAAAGATTGTTCGCTCTGGCTTCCGCCCGCACTTCTTGCAAAAAAGATAAATAAATAAATAAAAGCTGAAAATATGCTTGCGGCTTTGGTATTTTTATATTATACGTACGTCGGGTACTTATTAAGTATACGCAACGTTGTATCTTCAATAAATTTAAAACCAAAATTGCTGTAAAACTTTAGTGAGGCTCAAGTTCATTGGACCATAACTATAAATTGGTAGACCCTTCGACATTCCCTTTCACTTTTGCTCTCTCTCTGTCTCTGCCCCAGTTTACTTTCTGCTCCTTCCAATAAATGCCATTATCAAAAGCTCATTAAAGGAACATTTCCAAATAAAAGGAAAAGGTTATCGAGAAGGAGGCGACAAATAAGGCAGTTAATTGGCTTTTCGCAATAAACCTTTTGTCTTGATGGCAGTTAACTAATTAGCTCTTAATATTTAATGAATCGACCGTGATTAGATTGGCATGTAACTCGATTTCCGGCAACCGGCAACACTGTCTATTTTTAGCATAATATTTCCAATTTTGAAATCTATTTAGGCATTTCCGTTGTCGAAATCTTTGAGGATAGTATGTGTGTGTGTGTGTGTGTGTGTGTGTGTGTGTTAGTGGGTGAGCCATCGGGCCATCATCAGAGAGATATAAGGCTTTTCATCCAACATTTTCTATTAGTGCCTATTTGCTTAGCAAAAATCCTCATTTATGTATGGCTCCCTCGGTCAGCAAAATTCCTTTTACGAGGCCATTTGCTTTTCGGCATTTTTTCTGTGGCGACAGATTTGTTTACATTTAGCCCATTGAGCGTTCAGGAACATGAATGAACTATACTTAAACGAAATGTGAAAAGGCTAGAGTAAATTTACCGCAAGGCAAATATCCAAGATTAAATTTTACATCAGTCGGATTATTTCGGATTAGAGTCATTCTTTCGCTTTCTCTCTCCCACTCTGTGTCTCTCTCTCTCATTCTCTCTCTCTCTCTCTCTCTCTATCTCTCTCTCTGAGTCTCATTTGTCTTCCAATTGAAATCTATTTATCCATTGAAAAATTTAACAAATCTCCAATGCCCTTTTACTGATTGCTTAGGGTCTTTTTGGCAATCCATTTAGCCAATCGCCATGGTCGGAGGCAAAAAAAAAGTATTTAGGAAAGATGCTAAGGACAAAAGTAATGACATTGTTCTTACTTTTTCGACTTGAAAGATTAAAAATAATTAATTGGGATGCTCCACATATTAAACATAATTTAATCGAATGCCATAAATATTCAAGTTATTGAAGTTAAATGTTAGTATCAAACGATATCACAATGTTATGAGAAATGAAAATCAAATAACTTTATATGAGAAAAAAGATTGAAAATTTAACTTTACTTGCAATTTGCAAACTTTCAACATGCATCATAATAAAAATTTCTGTAGCTATATTGCACATTTTCTACGAGTTTTACGCTCTTTGAACAACACAAATTTCATTTCCGGTGTGGAAATCTGCTAGTTTTATATCATTTTCAGCTACGCTCATGCTTTTGAGTGTGGAAAAAATATTCAGAGCATACCTTTTCGGGTCGCTCGTCCTGGCAAAGGCATAAAGCAAAGCTTTTAATGTTATAAACCCTAATGCCAGACACATACCCTCCCACACGCACGCACGCACACACACACACACACTCACATACGCACACACACACACACAAACACACACCCTCAGGTAATGTGCGTGTAACAGTTTTGGTCATGATTTTTTATGCGCAAATTATGCACAAAGTTCAGTTGAGGCAACGAAAGAAACAAAAAGGGCTGAAACCCCTGGAAAAGGCTGCAGCAAAATGCAAAATTAATGTGCCATGGCCACTTCCTTCCCCACATTCCACCTCCCCGCCAACCACCACCAAAGCCATTCCCAGTTTAGCAGCCCGCATAAAACAAAGAGCAGAGACAGAACGAACGGTGAAGCTCATTATTGAAATATGTATTATGTATAAGCCAGATCCACTTTCCATTCATTTCTCTAATCCCGTTTCGTGTCCCCTCTTTGGCTCTCCAGTCATTCATTTAGTCATATATGACGTATACGCCGCGTAATGCCCAAAACGTGACAGACGTAGTCTGTTGTCCATCTAATTCCCCGATTATCCTTGGTATAATGAATATGCAATAAGCATAGAACAGAAAATTATTCAGCCTCTTTATTTATGGTGTGATATTCGCCATGAAATATATATCCAATGACCGCTAATTTATCCCGCAAAAAAGGAAAAACAAAAAGGAAGTAAGCCCTCTTCGTATAAATCAGAAAAAAGAATTCCGTTCAAAAATGGCAAAACTCTTTATAACTTTAAACTTCTTTAACTTGCTAAAGAAAAAAAAAAGAAAAATCCGATTTACGCAACTTTGGTTCAAAAAAAAAAAACTTTTCGCAATATTTTTGGACCCAGTAAATTTGTTGGTACTTTTTTTCGCTTTGCGTCGTTTAATTTCATTTATTATCATTTTTATTGTTTTGCCAATTAAAAAGTTTTAACATTTATTATGCGCGTGTCTCTTCCCTCTTCTCGTCGCCGCCCTCTTTAATATTATTATGATACATTTTTTCTTTTTTTGGTGTTCTTGCTTTGTGCTTCATCTTGTTGGCCAGAATTAATAACCCAGAGGTTTGGACTAAGTTAGTTTCTTTCTTGCTAAAGTTTCTCTATACCCTACAAACCACAAAGTTAATGTGATTGGTAATTTTTATAAGGAAATGAAGTCCAAGAATTATATCAACGTGCAATATTGTAAAATTATATACGATTTTAAAAATTCTTGTTAAATCAAGCAAACCAGTTGACCGAAACAAAAAGAACACATTTAAAAGTAAAAGCCTCTTTCCAATATAATTCTTAATGAATGAATTCTTAAATAAATGAATAATAAATTTAATGGAATTGATATTAAGGATAATTTAAAAAGGAATGCTTTATGACGTTGAAATTAAAAGTTAAAATTGACAATTTTCTCAAAAAATGCAATGATTGAACAGCATTTAAATATATTTTCAATAATCTATAATATGTTAAGAATGAAATTAAAGAGCAGGCTATAAATTTGGTGCTCACTTTAATTAATAATTTAGCGGTTGACTTTAATTCTTAAGTGTTTAAAAAAGCTGCAACAGCATTTAACCAGATGTCGATCTTCTTTTGCCTTAGAATATTCTCAATACTCAGGATACTTTGTAGTTGCCTCTAGCATCAAAAAAGAAAAAGATTTCTGTATAAATTATGGAGAATTTTTAATAATTTACATAAAATAAAAAAAAGGCCTAAAAATATTTAACTTTTAAAGTCCTTAGCCAACAAATTTGGTAATCACTTTAAATAGAATCTAATGGTAAAACTTTTTCCAAAGATTGTTGCCAGTCAATTAAACTCACGAAAACAACTATTTTTATCCGAAAAAAATAAATATTTTAGAACTGTAATAAAAAGTTTAAACTGCATAAAAGTCATGGTTATCAAGATTTTGGGTCATCTGCCAAGTCGGATATGCTGGACCGTCGCTTATTGGCTAATATTAATTTAACTTTTTACCACTGTAAGCCAAACGAAAAATTGTAAATTTTTGAATGCGAATTTAAGCAAAATTTTAGCGCACTTTGGTGACAAAAAGAAGCACACAGTAACATTTAAAAAAAAAAGAAAGAAACTTTTTTGGTACAAAAACTTTTAATTAGCCAGCGCCCAACCGAAGGGAACGGAAATCAGCAAACAGACAACAGCTAACGGCCAAACCACCACCTGATGCTCATCGTCCTGCGGATGTTGGTGAAAAGTTAAAGTCACTTTTTTTTTGTTTTTACTTTGAATGCAAAGGAATAATATTAATGTTGGCACTTTAAAGTTTTTGGCAAAGCACTATGAGTATTTGGGCCAAAAAAGCACAGCGCTGATAAATTCAATTCCTCTTGTGCTCTTCAGTCTGAAAAGTCTTTATTGGCCCCTTGCCCATATTGTGGCCTGTAGTGTGGGAAGTATTTTTGATTTCCATGTGACTCAAGGCCGTATAATATTTGCCAACTTTTCTCTGAATTGTCAACTCGATGGAATGGACTTTTGGCATGGCATGGCATGCAATGGATGCGGAACATGGATCAAATAGACAAGCGGCGCCCGCAATAAAGTGCCCATAGGCAAATGCCTTGTACAGAGCCTTTGCGCGACGATTCTGTAGTAAACAAATTAATCCAATTTTGCAGCGACGGACAGCCCTCTCTCTCTCTCTCTCTGTCCCCCCACACACTATCCTTGTCACCGTCGACCCATGTACGCCCCCGATTTGCCTGTCTCTTTTGCCTGTCGTTTGAGGCATAAATTAAGTAATTAAGGCGATTGGGTCTCTAGTTTGGTTAATTGATGCTGTGCCAAAGCGTTTATTTAGTGCTTAAGTGTGCGTAAACAATTTTTTTTGGTCTTGTTTTTTTTTTTTTTTGAATATAATTAATTTCTTCTATTCCTTTTCCCCTACATTTTGCTTTACTATTTTTTTGTTTTCAAAATTTGTGACTGACTGTACCACATGGCGCATGATTGATTTGATTCAGCAACATCAAACGTGAGGCATCAAACTTGGAGCATGAGAAATTCTCAAAGTATTAAGATTTCATAAGTGGATTACAAGATGTATGCCAAACAAGATGCGAAAAGCAACGAAAAAATTAATCAAAATTAATCGCATTACACAAACAGATAGGAACAACAACCAAAACAATAACAACAACCAGAAGATGAAGATGCTGATGAAGAAGAAGAAGAAAACGAAGAACAACAACACCAACAGTAACAACAAAAGTAATTTACAATTTCTCAACTTGACATACATGGCGTATGATTGCTTTATGCCCAAGCACGAACTGAAATGAGGAATTCCAAAGCACTTTTAAGTGCAAAATGTAATGGCAGACAAGGAGAGGGTGGTTGATGGAGGGTTGAGGTGTTGTTGGGTAGACAGAATTTACAGCTTCAAGTGTGCCAGTAAAGGAAAGACACAGAGGGAGAGAGAGAGCGCAATAAGTATAAGAGAGTGAACTCATTACGGAAATTACTTAACACTGCCAAAAATGAAGGAAACACTTTCTGGTAAGAGGCCACCAACCAACAAAATGGTAGTCCAAACGATATGCTTATTGAAGTGCATGAAGGCTGCCGCGCCCACAAACAACTCATTCCCTAACACACACCCACCAACACACTTCCACTCATGACTGTGGTAAATAAACTTACAAGGCAAACAGTAGGATAAAACGTTGAGCCACCAATTAGGGCAAAAAGTGGAGAGAAAAGAGAACACAATGGTTAAATGTCAAAGATCTCTCTTTCAAAATCTCATGCATATGTATGAGGCCCCAAACAAAAGAGAAGATAACGAATGTTAAACGCTGTGGAGAAGTAACAAAAATAATATGAAATTCAGTCAAAATATTCAAATTGAAGTAAGGGATCGAAGAGAACTATCAACTTGAATCAGCACTTAAATAAAGTAAAATTATATGCAACATTTACAAATCTTCTAAAGGAACAATTCGCTTTATTATTCTTGTGTTTATCTCATATATGTAAATTTACTTCAATAACTTTAACAAAAAACTCTCTTTCTTCTAGTTATGGGGCAATATGATAAAAACATTTAAAGTAAATTTACTTTATTTTACTTTGCTTATTATTTAGCTACATATATCTGCATAATTTTATTAAAAACGTGAAACGATTAATTTAAAATCACAAAATAAAGCATTAATAAAGATTATAAAAAAGTTTGTTATCTTCATGATTACAAAATTAATCATGAAATAATTAAATAATAATTAGTTGTTCTTGCTTATTACTAATTAATCCAATTTGTAGATAAATGACAATTATTGCTAATCACTTAAAAAAAAAGAAAATTTAAGACTTAAACGAAAAATTGGCTTACAGAAACTTTTAATATTCTGTATTAAAAACTTTGTTGGCAACTCTTAAGATTACTATGAATTTAATTTGAATAAATCTACTTAACAATTCGTTCCCAAAGTGAGTTAATTAGAATTTATATATCGTAGATTGCTCCAACCGGCAGACTTCTTCTATGAATTCTGATAGAGGTCCCTTGATAGAAGTCATGACAGTCATTTATCATTCGATTCCACTGTACAAATTAAAGACAAGTCCGAGTATGGTACACGTATGCAATTTTTGAGCATATGCTTTGAAGGTTTACATTCAACAATCAAGTGGAAGGCAGAGAAAGCGAAATTCGCTTACAAGATTCTCGACCTCCCTCTGAGGTATCCCGCCGCTGACTGTTCATTCTTCTGACGGTCTCTCCCTCGCTCTCCCCCGCCGGCACCCTGTGTTTTTTTAATTTTCTTCATCTGTCTGCCTGTTTGGGTCGTTGTTGTCTTGATGTGTCTGCCGTTTCCTTACTGTGTTTGTTTGCTGGTTCCTACTGTCGGCATGGTTTTTGCTGGGTTTATTGATTTTGGCCTCCTCCAACCCAAAAATCTCCCTTGTCAACTCTCTGTGTGTCCCATCCACTATGATTTGGTGTCGTTGGTGGTATGTATGTAGATTGCCACTGATAACATTGAAATGATATACACACCACATTAAATGGATTATTTAATGTTGTCACTCATACGTATGCCTGGCAAATGATGTGTACAGCTGATAGCCAGGATTTCACAGCTGCACGGTTCCTCTACGTGGCTTGAGTCTTGGCCCAACATTTGGTACGTATGCGTATTAAAGTCGACGCATTTGTCGATTACACCAGCGGGAGTCGTTTTTATTTGTCTTCTGTGTGCGAAACGCGAACGGCAACAAGAATGAGTTTGTCGTCGCCATTTGTTTGCTCCGAGAGAGACGGAGCCAGGCCACGCCAGGGCAGGGCTGAGATGAGCTGCGAAGGGCTGGAGGATGGTGGTTGGGTGGAGGGCAAAGAATTCTGGTGGTTTGCCCAAGGGTGGTTAAAGTTGATTGTGCTTGAAATTGGGCGGTTTGGGTTACGGTATTACTACTTATATGTGCGTGCCAGTGGCCCATAATTGGTGATATGCTTTACTCATAGGACCTAGAGGCACATCGTCTTGCCTGGGAGTTGAGTTACCATAAATTCCAGACAAACTTTGAGGTGAAAATAAGTTGTTTGAATCAGATGTTCAGATGCTTAGATGTCGGCATGGTGTTGTTGCCACCTGTGGCATGATCTACTTACAGGATATTAACACAATAGACTAACAACTTAAGCTCCTTTCAATTGATGGAAATTTAAACATAAATTGAAGTCAGTGAGATTCATCTATCGAATCAGTTTGCCGTCAATAATTGACTTACAGGCCCAGAAACAAAGTCAAATCTTGAATCTCGATTACACATGGCAAGTTTATTGGCTTTTCGGTTTGAGTTTATGAGTCAATTCATAGGCTGCTGGGTAAGATAATTAAAGCAGCTTGAACTCTGACCCCCAAATATAATTAACCGCATTATTCAAGTTCATCGAGATTGTGTTTGTTCGTGTGTGTTTGAGCGTATGTGTGTCTCTATGTGTATTTACTTGGTATTACCAATGCCCATTTATCAGGCACGAAGCCTCTCCAATAAATTTGTACTACACAAACAGAAAAGCACACACACACACACACATCGAAACACCCAAACATGAGAAAACAACAAGAAGAAAGAAAGTTAACACAAATGGCAAACAATGCGAATGAGTTTAAGCCACTTGAGTGGCGGTATGCTTGGAGTGAGTTGGTGTTGGGTGGCCTTATTTTTGGGGTGGCACATGAAAGAGTCTTAGAACAACTTGATCTATGCCATTCTATATACTTCAGTCGCGCATTTAAATAATGCCAAATAATGGCAAATGCGTGAGCCAAGTTGACTAACCATTCTTACCCATGACCATGCCAATATTTTTTCAGCTTTACGGAACGAGCGAGCCTCTTTCTTGTCTGTGAGTGTATGTGTGCAGGATGTGGGAGTTTATGTATGTGCTCATAAATCAAAAGACATGTGTTCATAAATAAATAAAGAACCATTTAATGTAAATTTAAGACACATGCTGAAACCGAACTGAAAATATGATGAAAATTTGCAGAAAATAAAGGAAATTGTGATGGACAGGAAATATATAGCTAAACATCTAAGCTTTAACAAATTGTTTTTTTATATTTTGCGGCCCTTTAAATATGTTGGCCAACTAAAAGAGTTAAGAGACTTGATCTTTAGTTGTATCAGAAAGCAGGTCAAAAAATTTAACTTTGTTCAACAACACAACAAATTTGTTATGGTAAATACTTTAAATTAAAATAACTCTTATACTTTTTTCCCTTTGAAAATACAAACCAACAAACTTTATCTGCTTCAATTTGTTTTAAACTTCCATATACACTTTAACATATGAAATTGTAATTCAATTGTTTTAAACTTTCTTAAAGCCTTTAACACTTCAATTTGAATAAAGTTATATTATATAGTTTATTTTTAAAGATGCTTTTGCTTATGACTATTTAAGTCAATATTTTTTGATCAATTAAATGCCAATCCCTCTTAGCAGATATGTATATGTATATATAGTGTAGTGGGATATATTTTTTCTGATTGTTTATTTGATTTGTGTTTTAGTCTTTTAAAAAAAATAGCTAAACGTTTTAAAGTAATATAAACCTGTAAGACTGATACATTTTTGTTTCCAAACCGAATGGCCATTTACACCTGCTAAAAAAATTAATGTGTGCATGATAATAATATTAAACCCCAAAATAAAATATTCAAAAAAATATCATTAATTTTTGTTGCCATAAAACCCTTAATTCTGATAGATGAGGCAATAAATCCGTTTTAGTTATATTTAGTTAGAAAGTAATATAAACGAATTGTTTAAAATATAATATAATATAAATTTATAAATAAGGATAAGCAATCGGATTTCATATACTGTATATTGGCGATGATGTGTTGTTTTGACAAAAAATTAATATACTCTTGTTTTCAGGATATTAAAATAGTGAAAATTGTTGTTCAGTTTCGTAGTTTTTTTTTTTTGTAATCTGTTTGGTGGTCCCAAATGCGTTGTTTTTAAAAGGCAAGAGCAAAACAACAGCGAATAAATTACTGAAAATGGAATTGGACAATAGAAAAAATCAATTATTTTTTGTTGAAATTTTTAATCAGATATGAATAGCCGCATAGGTAAAATTTTTATTATTATACTATGGGCAAACATAAAAATGTTTGGGTATTGATAAGAATTTGCGAGCATTTTAAACATATATTATTGGTAAGACTAAAACTTAATTTTCATGTTCAGATGTGGAAAATTTTGTCAGAAACCAATTTTTCCCCCCCTAAAAACAATGTTTTTTCTAATAAAAATCTAGAAATTATAACGAGGAAAATAACGAGGCCCTTTGGGATTTGTTTTCGTGAACTGTGTTATTTGTGCTAAAAACAAAACAGACAAAATGGTAAAATGTTTCACTTTTCCACGAATTATAAGAAAAACTTTAATGTTCCTATGAGTTTGCATAATTTTAGGCTGCCGCTTTAATTAATAAGATTTTTTGAACACATAATAACACAGATATATTGGATCAAACATATTCGCAAATTAATCTGATTTATATATGGTCCAACTATAATATTTACTATTTTCTACCTTTTAGTTTCTTCTCTTTTCCAAATTTTCATGTAATTCTTTCTCCTTACATAGTAATTCTGAATCAGTTAATTTTGCCAAGATTAAATTACTTAGATTTTTTTAACAACAAATTTTTAAGTTATATTTTGTTTGTTCATTTTCTTCCTTTAGTTATCATTGATATAAATTAATCTCACCAGCTGCAAACGTTTTAATTAAAGTATTTGAATCAATAGAACTAGATTATACTTAAATTAAATCACCCTTTGGCTGAGAGCATTCCAAAACTCAAAAGTCATTTATCTACCTATTTAATAGGCAAATCTCGTGCACATAATTGACTTAACAAATTGAAAACACGATAAATCGTTTGCCAATTGCAAAAGTGATCTAATGAGAGCAATTGTTTCCACCAGAAATAGAAAATCATATCATTGAATTGAGACAACAGGAAGAGGGGTATGGAAATATTATTTAATAGTCAAGAAACTACTTCGCATATGATTTTTTTTTGGAATGGGCGAGTTAACTTTTTTATGGGATTGAATAAACTAAATGATACATATTGTAATATTTCTTATTTCTTTATGTTTTTACGGGTCATGCGGTTTTTATAGATTTTCCTCATTTGACTAAAGTTATTTTATGTTAGAAAAATGTTTCTTGTGTATAAAAAATATTCATTTACTGATTTTTTCATTTCATTTCAAGCCATTTGTCCGTTACTTATTCACAACTGGTCAGAAATAAAATCTTTATTGTCAAGAAACAAGTCAGTCGATCATTATACATTCTGTCATTGAAGTTGGCGCCAACAAACCATTTTGTAAAAGATAAAACAAAAGTAATAAATAAATAAATATAATAATTAACACTAAACAATAACAACTAAAAACAAAAGGCCTTAAGATTTAAAAGTCTATTTTTTATCCTATTTAGAGAAAATGAACAAAAAATTAGTTTTGCGTTCGAGAAGCTGATGAATTAGTATTTCAAAAGTAGCAGATTTAAAATATTAATTTGCAAAAATTTAAAATTTGCTGCTGACATTGCAAGAGCCATCAAATTAACTCTGATACTTTTCAAAGCTTGATCCTCTAAGGACTTAACTTTTTGGCATTGCTTTAATAACTGTAAAAGCCAGGCTGAATTGAAAATGGAAATGTAATTGCCTTTAATGTGCCGCACACACGCATTTAGAAAGAGTGAGGGAGAGAGAGAGTGAGAGCAAGAGAAAAAGACACATATATAGCGCATCAAATTTTCTTTAACCACAATTCTCCAAGCACTTTGGCAAATGCAGGCACCAAAATGGAGCTCATTATGGCCAGACTTTATTGTTATTATGATGCTTGGCAAGAAAGCTAAAAAGCCAGAAAAAGCACAAAAAACAAAAAACCAGAGAAAAAAAACATGGAAACCAAAGACAAAAGCCGAAAATGGCCAACAATTCTATTAAATGCACATTTCAAATGCAAATTGCAACTAGCAGATGCATTCGAGGGGCAGCAGATGCTTCCAGTCATTTGCTTTTCATTTTGGTTTAGTTCTGGCTTAAAAAGTTTTCAGTAAATTTGAACAGCAAGTGTTGACTTTTGGCCAAAACGAGCAAAAACAGAAAGAAACTTGGTGCAAAGAGAAAAATTGAAATCATGTTGATTTTCACTTCATTAAAGTGTGCAACTGTGTTTCAGCATTAAGACCAAGTAAAATTTAATAGCCATCTTTAAAGGGGCCATCAAAAATTGTATGAAATAATAATAAATATTAATGTAAGCGCATTTCCCTACTTTCCCTTTTCTAAGGACCTCAGGGCAAACCTCATTTGGGGCAAACTTTTTATATTCTTTTGTTTCGTTTTGCCTTCCTTTGTTTTTTTTCCTGTTTTTTGTTACTTATTTCTTTATTTATTTACGCCGTGGGCATAATTCACATTGAAACACTTATTGCTGTTAATCTCATAGAAAATTTAATTAAGTCCCATTTGGCCTTGGTGAATTTCAATTTATGAGAATTCCAAGAGCATCAATCAAGTGTGACCAAAAGTGGTATGCGACGCCTATTCAAGAGAAAAAATTGTTCACTCAAGTTATGCCAACATTTTTGTGTGGGAGAAGAAAAGAAAAAATTAAATAGCTTAAAAATAGAATGAAAAACCATCAACTGGACGCAATTTTCCACCCCTTCTTTATGCTCTGGCCAAATGCTGATTAAATTTTATGATTTTGCCAAATAGCTTTTCGCACGCTTTAAGTATAGAGCGAAAGAAAAAAATCTAAACGAGAAAATTCAACAACAAAAAAAAAAAAATCACATAATTACAGCGTGAAGGCGGCAAAAGCATGTTAATTAGGTAATGTTGGCGAATGAAAGGGCTGCCGTTAGGGAGGTGAAAGGATGAGAGGAATGAAAGTGGCGTTAGCACTAGGAGACTCTGGGCCCAGAACGTGCTCAACGCTTTACACTTTAAATGGTAAAAGCAGAAAATTTCCATTACGAGATAGTCAGACACACAATTATATAAAAAAAGTCAACAACACACACACTCACCCCTACACACGCACACACAAACAAAGAGCCCATTGAATAATAGACAAATTGAAAACTGAATATTCCAAGCACATTAAGTATACGACGTGTGGGTTGGGCATACTAGAAATAACTAAAATTTATATGCAGCTTGCATAAATTAATTATTATTTAAATCATAAAAAAGTTTTCAAAAATTTATCTAGACTTAGTCAAAAGAGTTTTTGTCATGCAATCCCACCAACTTAATATCTAAAGCTAATATAAGTGCAAGTAGAAAACTTTGCAGCTCATTTACACACACTCTCTTAAGTACACACTAAGCCTAAAACTTTAGTCACATATTTAGCTTAAAAGAAAAAGCAAAAAAAAAACCGGCTGGAAACTAAAATTCCCCGATAGCCAGAAGTTTATATGTCAACAGAAAACTTTGCACACAACGAGTTGAAAGTTATTAACAACATTTTACCTTTTCTGCTTTAATTACGACCAAGGAAAACCATCAAGCACCAACTTCCGCTCATCCTTCAGAAGCAACCACGAACAACCTTAAGCTAAGAAAAAAATAATCTATAGATATATATATTTTGGGGTGGGCTAAAGGTGCAAAAGGAAATGAAAGTTTCATTCTGCCTGGCTTTCACTTATAACCTTTTTTTTTTCTTAATTTTTTTCCTTTTTTTTCGGTTTTTGTTTGGTGCAGTTTACCCAAGCCAAATGACCCAAAACTAATAGGTTTCCGAATGCAAGAAAAACGAGAAATAAAACTAAAAATGCAGTTTTTGCCCACCCAATCAACTGGAAATGACTTAAGACCCTGACCTGTCTCACGACAGTTTCCATTATATATATATAAATGTTTTTTGAACGATTTCATTTGATTAAAGAAAACAGTTTACTTCATTGCCACAAACATTTCCATTCAATTGTCACATTCTCATTATGTGGAGGGGGCGGAGTAATTTTTTATTTTTGTATTTTAAATGGTTTTGCATAAATTTCATACGGCCATTAATTTTCCATTTGTTTTTCAATTTTGCATGGATAATTGAAATTTGCCTATCGCCTGCCGAAAACATTTCTCCAAGATTTTCACTTTGGCAGAGAGAAATTAATTTTCTTTTCACATTTGTCACCCTGCCATAAGACCAACAGTAAGAAGCTTGACATGGCTCTATTCTTCTTCTACTTGGTGTTAACTTGATCGTAAATCAGCTTTGTTGCATTTTAACTCGCAATCAGTGTCAACGGATTTGTTTCACAAAGCAAATGGCACAAGCAGCAAAAACAACAACAGCAAATAGCTGAGAAAGTGTTGAGAGTTGATGTCCTTCACAAGCAGTTTTTCATGTTTTTCATTTCTCAACTTTAATTTCGCTAGAAAACTTTAAATCTCACCTTATTTTTTGTTTCTGCTTGTAATAAACTTTAAATTGATGTGCAAACAAATTAAATATTTTCACTTGGTAATGGTTGTATTTTCTTAATATCTAATTGAACATGCTTTTCTGACTTATTTTCATTTTTTCTTTTTCATAAACTTTTTATAACATTTTTCCATCACTCTTATCTTTAACACTTGATATTAATTGATGATAGGATAGAATTATAATTGAAGAACTTTTCGTTACACAAAAAACGTTCTGGCTAGTTCGTTTCGTTTGTTCGTTTCGTTAGTTCGTTTCTGTTTATATCCGAGCCACGAGTCCTTTATTGAGGACCATTCGGCTTGAAAACGCGTCTACAACTGATTGTAGCAGCACGAGCAAGGACACGAAACCGAAAACAGGATGCTGGGTTTTACAACTGTTGTTTTGGGAAATTCTTCTAACAGAGCTCTGTTAACTTGGTCAGACAGATGGCTCGTTCTGGCTTGTCCCTGTTATCCATAGACCTGCTTGT
Source organism: Drosophila willistoni (assembly GCF_018902025.1). Classification (NCBI taxonomy): domain Eukaryota; kingdom Metazoa; phylum Arthropoda; class Insecta; order Diptera; family Drosophilidae; genus Drosophila; species Drosophila willistoni. The sequence continues at coordinate 6,291,379 of NW_025814048.1, forward strand.
TGTTTATTGTTGATAAGGCAAACAAGCTGAAGGATATGAAGAAAGTAATTTCCATATGTATGTATGTGTGGATGCAATTCTCCGAATCCCTAAGAAATCATTTAAATGTACCCAAGCGACTTGAAATGCATTTGTGTTTGCCCACAGTTTGCTGCTCAGTTTGCAGTTGGCAAAGCTGCCAACAGTTTTCATTTCTATGCGATCCATGGGGAAATAGTTAGCACACATTACGCATACGCAACGTGTGTGTGGGCAAAAATTCATTTCAGCACTTACTAAATGCTCAACTGTTGACAACATTAAAGTTTTATGCCGAGCTGGAAACATAATTGATGAGCAAGAAACAAGTTATGGACCTCTAAGATAATGTCTAAAGAAACATTCATCATTTTGGGGGCCGGAAATAACCACACGCACACACACACGCACATACACCCACATGTGTGGAAAAACCTCATTTTGTTGGCCATCATCTACACATCAAAACAATGCCATCATAGTTTAGCAGCTAAATCAAATGTCTTGCGGCTTTTGGGCCTATGTTTGCTTAGCTGGCCACTAACTTTACTTTGCTGCAACACTTGAGATTAGCCAGGCTAATAAACAGATGTAAATTTAAATGGTTAAACAAACACATCATTTTGTCTTTATGTGGGAATTTTAGCCCTGGAATACTTAACAACTTAATGCACAATTGAGCATTTAATTTGTGTTAGTGACCAATAAACATTAAATTAAATAAATATTTACACTCATTGTCAGCTTTTCATAATGTTTTTCCACTTTTTGCACGTCGTTGGTCAAGTAGAACTAAACTGAAGACAAGCCAAGAAACTGATGATGCTGCCGATGTCGATGTCGAAGTCGAAGTCGATGCCGGTGCGGATATTGCTAATGGTGATGATGAAGCTGATGATGACACTGCTAACCCCTACTCAAGTGAACTTAACTCACTGACCAGTCCAAGACCAAGTTTATTCTTTACTTTCGTTTTTTTTTTTCTTTTTTTTTGTGTTTTGGTTTGTTGACAGCATAATTACGCTGATGACAGGCGTCTGTTGGGGGATGGGAAGACAGGCAGAAGACGGTAGACTCTAAGCAAACACAGACACTGCAATGGACATGAACGTGGCCAGGGCGCCGCCATTAAGTGACCCCAAAGATAGTTGCTGGCGCTGTCTATATATATGGTACATATGTCTCTCCATCTCTCTGTGTGTGTGTGGGTGTATTTCGTGTGTGTCCCTATGTGAGTCTATGTGCGTGTTAAGTGTTGGTATTCGTATATATACGCAGGTGTTTTTGTGTTGAAGCGGTAATTGAGGACAGCTCACAAAAGTATGCTATAAATAAAGTGCAACCACTATTGTGTGATCATGTGTGTATCTCCGCGTATGAGTGTTTGTGTGTGTGTGTGTGTGTGGGTGTACACTTCATTCATGCACTACTTAATGATTTGCCATTGAAGCAAATGAAGCAGCACATTAATAATAAAACACAATAGAAAATATTTCCTCTAATAAAAACTAAAAAAAAAACACTTTAACTTAAAGTGGCAATTTCTTGCCATAAAAAAATAAATGAATCTCTTTCTCTCTCTCTCCTTTGTATATATTGGTTTGGTCAAATAATTTTGTGATTTTTGAATGCCGCAAGTTGTGGAAAAACCATAAAGTTTTTGCCAATCTCAAAATATATATATATGAATGTATGTGGGTAAGTTTGTATACATATATTAAACAAACTGCACCTGCAGCAATGCCCCAAGGAGAAACCACAGATAAAACCAAAAAAAAAAAAAAAAAACACCCAAACCTCAACAGCAATTTGTTCACACTGCTCGATGCAGAGCAGCAGGAGATGAGAGCCAAGTGCAAAATAAACTACAGATTTCTCTAGAATAAGAATGAAACCAACATGTTAGATGTTTGTAGAAAAATAGTTTATGCAGCAGTCGAAAGAGAGACACCTCATTTTCTTTTTAGCCACACAACAACCCAATGCTTTAAGCTTCTCAGTCTCAGTCACACAGGGACAAACTTTTTGTGTTACTTTCCTCCCTTTACTCTCTCGCTTTGAGGTTTAAGAACGCAGTAAATTTATTTTTTTGGGGACACAAAACTTTGTCCGCAAAAACTCGTTCGTTAGTTCGTTCGCGTTTTCTTTTGCCTCTCAGACAATAATCATATAATGGCAGTCGCATAATCCTAATAACGCCTTTGGGTAGCCCAAAACATGATAGGGGTTCGCATACAGTATATGTAAATCATAATTGCCAAGCTCAAATTAGTTTCAATTTCAATTTGCTGGCCCCTATGCATATATAATTTGTTAGTTAAAAAGTTTGACAAATTGTTCAAATTGTGTAAACTATTTACATAACATACTCTCCTCCTCTATATGCATTTTGTCTAACAGGGTCTATATCATCTCGTCGTCTGTGTCGAATCATAGCCAATTAGAGTGCATAAAAGATGAAGGATGTACTTTGCTGAAGAAGGTGCTACAAAGAGAGAGAGAGAGAGGCGGACTAGGCCACATGCGTGGCATTGGCAATCTTAGCAACTAGTTTCAAGTTTTATCAAAGGCAAAATGCAAAAACGACTGTCAATGTCAAACACACTGACAATTAATTAGCCAAACGACTCGACAAGTTACTGACAGCTACTGGAGAAAACTACTTGACAGCTACCACCAACTAGACAACAGAGTCTAACTAACTGATGGAATGCCAACTTTAAAGTGGCACTAGTAACTTGCATAAGAAGAGTTTACAGTTACCATTTCATGCATAATTGAATTTAATTTAGAGAAATGTTACATGTTATGGTACAGAGACACACACAGAGAGAGAGAGAGAGAGAGAGAGAGAGAGAGAGAGAGAGAGAAAAAGAAAGACAGTGAAAAACACACTCCATATTCATTACGTATGCAAAATTGTGAGAAGGAAATCCACGCAGCTTCGCCATGCCTTGATTATTTTCAATGTACTGCAAAATATGCAATTTTTACAAATGAAATGAAATTGTACAAAACATTCGTGAAGCAATTCCCAGTTGCCACTTTTTTTACCCCCACCCTCGTTTTGACTCGTTTTGTCCGGAAGAGATTTGCCCGTACTGTGCTCTGTTGGCACTAACTGTGGCGGATACGTGTCTGGAATTCAGTCCAACTGGTTAGTGGAAATTTAAACAAATACTCATCTAAACATTTTTTGCGTTTCAATTTGATATGTTAAAATTGAAATAACAACTGCAATAGCAGCAGTCGCAGAACTTTAAGATCCCAAACCCCTCGTTGCTTATCTTTTGGCTTTTAGTCTTTGTCTCAATGTCTGTGATTTTGCGTTAGTCTGTGTTTTCTGTGTCATTTGCATAAATATTTATATTGTGAGAAGAAAAAAAAAAAGAGAAACACCAAACAGGTCAGAGAGAGCCTTGACCACACTGTGAGGTTAACTTCTGTCTCTGTCCTATACCCAAATCACAAAACACATGGCGCCCGTCGGCTTTAACTTTATAAGAGAAACAAAAACCGGAAAATTTGGGTCCAAAGGTTCAACCTCAAACCTTGTCATAAATATGTCATATCGTAGACCAAATCTACGATGGGACCCTGGGATTACATAAAAATTTAGATTTGCCTAACTCACAAAAAAAAGCAACAAAAATATGAAAAAAAACAATGGCAAACAGCAAAAAAAAAAGAACTAAAATATGCCTTTAATTGCCTAGAAAAATATCTTATCCCTAAATGTGCGGGGGAGTCTTATCTATAAAGTAATAAATTTGAAACAATTTTCTGGCTAAAATTACTTTTGGTTTATTTTCAAACTATAATCGTTTTGCATATCCCACACATTAAGTAAAACAATTAAATTTGGCTTAGGATATTTACACAAAGTATTACTCAATCAAGCCAGACATAATATACTCCCGCTCACCCCCAGCGAACCTACTACATTCCTTTCCTTTGCCATCATTTGTTGCTCTCTCTCTCCTCATCTGGAGGCAAGAAAACTTTGTTGCAAATTAATTTGAGTTAATTGTTTTTACGTTTCGCGCGGGTAAAAGTTTTCGGTTTACATTTCGTTTCACGAGCCAACACTTTGGGCCAAGCCAAAATACTGACAAAGATAGATATACACACAACGAGTAAGAGTAAGTGAGAGAAAGAGAAAGTCAGACAGAGATGGAGCGAATTTCGTAACAATTTTCCAAAATTTGTTTCTAGGTTTCTTCTGTTTTGGCTGTTACTGGTTGCTTCTGGGCTCTGCGGTTTGCGGGTTTTTCAAGGAGCTCTCCTAATGAAATTCATTCCTCTTGCTTCCTGTTTATGGCATCAACTTTAGTCATTATATAAACTCTCACTCTTTTTCTCGCTCTCTCTTTCTTTCTATTTCATAGTCGTGGTAGTCATAGTTGTTTTTGGCTCTGAGGCCCTTGTCCATCTTCTTTGCCTGTGTGTCACTCAAATGATTAAAGATTTTCATTTTATGGCTGGTTGTCTGCTACTTTTTTGCTACAATTTATCAAGTCCATTCCAAGGTTTTGCTCAGCTCTAACCAACCAGTTGTAAAAAACTTTGACATAGATGACACACACAGAGATACAGAGGGAGAGAGGAGAGAGGAAAGGATGGGTCATAAACTTTCTAATTTAATCAACTTTAAGTTTTTGACTTTGGCCTACACACACAGACACATACACATACCGAGTACGAGACAGTCGTAATTCACACCGACCGACCATAAAAACCACCTTTGAATATTCAATTGACTTTGACCTTATAAGCAAATTTTTAGTGCTTTTTGGCTCATGAAAAATGATTAATGATCGTAGAGAGTTCTTAATCTCCTACTCTATGGAATACTTGAGGCAACGAGATCTGAATCAGCTTATATACATAATCAAATTGATGCCATAAATTTGTTTGTCATTTAGCTAATTACTTTAGCAAAGAAACAACAACTCACTATTCAACAATGGGTTATGATGATGATATAGTAAAGCAGTTTCTGCCTTCCGGCTCAACTATTTTGTGATCTAGCTTGCAGCAGCATCAACATCAAAGGCTTAACCTATTGCCTTGGGAAAGGCTTAGACCAAGCTAAGCCCTGTGACTGATGTTAGAGCCAAAAGTCTTTCCAGTGACAGCTGGTTACATCGACTTTTACTTTAGAAGTTTCTTTTTTTGGGAGGAAATTGTCATATGTTAGTTTATAATTTCCGCCAGGAGATGAAGAACTAAAAAACACATCAAAAAAATTGCTTTTGCCACGTTTTAAATGGGTTGTCAGTCAGTGTCTAAAAATCGGATATAAAAAACTTTAAAGGGCATAGAGTTTTCTTTTGTTTTTCGCTTTTTCGATGTGCATGCAAATTTATGCAGTTGTAAAACAGTTCTAGAACTTGTCTCTAATGAGCAGGCAGACCGAAACCAACGTTTACTCTACGTACATCCAAAGAAAGAAAGACAAACAAACAATAGGAGACAGACCCAGAGACGAAAGAAGATGGTGACGAGGCTAGTAGACAGCAAATGCAAATCAACAAGCGTATACTTTCAACTTGTATGTGCCGCCTTGGAGTCTGTTTAATATGCACGAGTCGTATGTAAAAATGAAGCTAAAAAATTGACTGCATGGGAAAGAGCGGCACTGAAGAGCAGACCAAAACAGTTGATACGTGCAACGGCCCTCTGTCTGGGTCAAGTCAAGCTAGTAAACATATTTAAAAATTGATTTAAATTTCTAGGATTATCTTTAAAATTGTAATGAAAAATGGATGAAGCTCTAACAAGCTCTAACTAAACATCTTCGAAGACATGGACAAAAATTCACACAATTAGTTAACGTCAACAAATTCAAGCATGCAACTAAGGGTTAGCAAAAAAAGTAACTATTAGAAAAAAATTTTGGCAAGAGTAATTTATAGACCATGAATATTAAATAAACTAATGTCAAGCCTGATTTACATATGTTTTAAGTCATTTCTGCTCTATGACTTCATGACGCTGTAAGTATTTTATTGTATCCCTTTAAGTATTTTATTGCATCACTTTAAATTCACACTGCTGTCTATTGTCTAGTTCGCAGCAACATTTAAGTTTACTTATGCTTATACGACCTGGGTTACTTTTGACCACTTTTAGCAAAACCTTACTCAGTATTTATAACACCTTCCACTATCTGATGGCGAAAATCAAACTGAGACTTAAATTTTTTAGGAAAGCTAATTGGTATTAGTTTTGGCTAATAGATGCCACTGTATATGCCGCTGCTTTTATGCAAAAAATAACCCCCAAGTGATGAAAATGATTTACAATTGGAACAGGAATGTCTCTACAGTTGATCATATATCTTTCTATATGATTGAAAATAATGATTAAATTTGTAAGGATTGCAAGTGGGGAAGGATTTACATTTAAAACCACAGGAAATGACGTTGCTTTGCCAACTGTCTTTATGTCTATTTCTAGCTTGAAGATTTTCGGATGAGCAATAAAATACAACGAGAAAAGTAATTATAAGCAAATAATTCACATAGTTTAGCTATGACTACACCTAACATAATCGGTAGAGTGTAACCCCATAATTACAAAAAGCCTAATAATGCCATAAAAAAAAAATTTATTTCGCGTCTGCAGCAGATACAAAATTTAATTTAAAAGTTATAAGGATGTATTCATCATTTAAATCTATTTCGTAACTCTTCATTTCATAAATTAGGGGTTTATTTTGTTTAGTCAATCATTCAGTAGGCAGGTAAATCAAATATTGACATGAGATTCGAATGAGTACTCATTCAATTGTGGTATGATGTAACCCATAATGGGGCCAATAACCCTATAAAATTATCAATTAATAACAAGTTTTGGTTCAGTCCAAAATAAAATTACTTACCTCGTAATTCAATCGTATTACTGTATTATTTATTTTGTAATTACCTTCGAATATTTAAAATATTATAAAACTTCCGTTTAACCAGGACTAAGTAGGGGTATGAGTGGAAAAATGTTCATCTGCAATTTTCAGTTAATTCTAATAATTATAACATTCCTTGCCTTGTTTTCTAATGTTAATGTAATTCAATAATTGCAGTAATATTTGTTAACTAATTTGATGTTAATTTTCCCTTAGTGAAAACTGCTACATTTTTGGCAAATGTATGAAAACCATTTGTGCAACTTTTTAACCATGACTGAAAAAAATAATGTTCTAATCAAAAATCCATTTGTGAATTTGACACCAGCTCCAGACACAGGAGCATATATATCTTCACTTAAGCTTCATATTCATATCCCAGTTGACCCAATTTTATGTCCAAGATGGCAGAAAATAAAAAGCACCCACACATCGACTAAGTTACATGCATAGAACATTAGCTCAACGTTGCGTATACGTAATGTGGCCTGCAGTTTATCATGCTAGCTAGCTAAAACTCCACAATATGTTTTGTAGTAAGTGTCTTGTGCGGCGTGTGAAAAAAAAACTGAAATGCCATTACACACACACACACACACTTACATAGAAAACGAGAGAGAAAGACAAAGAAGCAAAAGAATGAAAGAAAGCAAACCAGCAAGTGAGATATATAAGAAGTTGCATAGAAGAAAATGGAATTTTCCATTAGATTGGCTTTCACAGTCATATCGAGCCGTTGGACAAACATAAATTCAATTTAGCTAAGGCCAACATGCAACAATTGTTGCCACGTTTCTATCTCTGGAAAATTGCCAAACACACACACACACACAAACAGACACACACATATATGTTTAGATAAATTTATACGTATATATAATATATATGTATGTAGGGGAAACATACGTTCAAGTTCATGTTTGGACATTAATCAGGCTACGGACACGCCTACCATAACCAAACGCCTGTTCACAGTTTAGTTTTAAACGACAAGCACTTAGCCCCACCGAGCAACGATCCAACGACTACGATGTAAGGATTACAAACCAATCGAGGTGGAGGGACAGACACGGGGAGTACAGCAAATGTGAAAGCACTCTTCCGTGTCACGATTGCGTTTTACTGCTGTTTTTGTTGCTGTTGTAGTTGTAATACTTCACGTACACATCAGGAATAACTGATGGGTAGTCAGAAAGGGTGGGGAGACAGGAGAAGAAGAATCCTGACTACATGTCAGTTCCATAACGCCACATGCTGTGACTGCAATGCAAGAAGACTTTCCCTTCCCTCTAAGTGAATGCAACTACATTCAACCACTTCAGCCGTCTTCATCCCCAAGACAAAACTACCCTTTCAATGTATTAAACAACAGTTGAAAGGAAGCTTAAAATGATTCAATTGATTGGTATGCATAAATTAAAGTAACTTATTCATTTGTCAAACGAATTATATATTAAATTAAATATGTTTGTACATAATACCAATTAGAAATAACAAGAATTGAAATTTGCCAAAAAAGCAAAAACCAACAAGCAATTAGTTTGTATAACAAATTTGCAAATTAGAAACAAAATTTATGTAATAAATTAGTGTTTTTTGCGCTGTTAAACATAAACATTTCATTACATGAACATTTTTTTGCACAATTGTTTTGCAAATGGATTCACAATTTGCATTTAATTTGTTGAATTTGATAATCAAATTAACATTTCATTACAAAGGCAAAAAAAAACTTTTTGTTATATATTAAATTTTTCCTCAATGATTTAGAACTAATTTTGATTTTAATGTAAAACAAAAGAGAAAACTGTCTAAATGGAAATTAATATGAATATATTTTGCTGCAACACAAGAAAAGGCAGTGAAGCAACAAAAAAAACAGAAATGTGAACAAGTCACAGATAGAGACAGATCGATGGCTTTTAAATATTCGTAGTTTTACCGAGCTGTCAAAACAAAAATATGTTTTGTGTTTTCCAAATTCAAAAAGGCAGCTATTTTATTTTTCCATCAAGCATGCCAGGCATATCTCTTTTTCTCTCTTAGCCATTTATCATTTCAAAGTGCCTGTTCGAATTGTCTTGATGAAATTTAGTTTGAACGAAATTCCAATTTGTTTCAATTTCTGCACAAACGAGAGTCATTGAAAAAGTTAAGTATAAGAAGTAATGCAATGTTTGATTTGCATAGTAGTTCATAACTTTGACTACGTCTACAAAATGGTTTCGCAGAATGAATTCCTTGCATTTAATTTGCTTTTTATAGTTGTATACCTATGCGAACATAGTCACTCAGCTTTAAAACTTTGCATAGAAGTTTCTTGTTTGTTATATATTCCCAGCAAGAGCAGAACCAACGCGTAAAGAAATGCAGAGTGAAAAGAATATGTATAGAGTCCATAAGTGATATAAATTTGTAATAAACTAAGAATGCAAATTGTTGAATGAAATAGGTATATAACTTCATATTCAAAGCCATTGCAAGACTTTTGTGCAATCTTGCAATGGCTTTGAAGAGAAAGTTGATTGTTTGGTGAGTGTGAATTATTAATTGAAAAAACTTTTGATTCTAATTGCTCTTTTTTCAGTATTAGGAAATTAAACATTTATAAAAAGTTTTACTTTAAAATCCGCTCAACCTTTTTATCCTAACAATCATCATCGAATGAAAGAAAAATACCTTAAAACCAAAAATGACAAATCACAAAGCCTTTGTCAAAAACAGTCTCTAACACTCTGCCACTACACAATATTTTATGTTTTTAACTTATTAAACGACCCTCGTGTAGTTGAATATTTTTGTTTTAAAATTTTTGTGTGCTTTCTTTTTCTAAATTTAATTGCTTTTGATTACATTGGCATTAAAATTGTTTTCGTTGCCAAGGCAATGAAATTTTTTGGTTTGGAGTAGGCCAACACAATATTTCCCTCTTCCCATTTTGCGGTCATACTGTTCACCATCATTGACATAGATACATAAACACATACATACATATTTATATATGTGTGTATGTATAAATGTAGATAAATTTATAAAGAAAAGACAAACAAACAAGTGGCAAAACGAATTTTGATTTTTATTAGTTTTGAGATTTACTTTTTGCTCAAAAGTTTAATTAACTTTTGGAGCTCAAAAGCAATCATCTTCCGTGAAATGTCAATGGGCCAATTGCATTGCAATTGAAATCAATACAAGGCACACACATTTTTAGGGTTGGTTAATAATTCAAGCGTTCCTTTGTCATAAATAAATAATGTTTTGTAACCGCCACAAAGGGTCGTGGCGCTTTTTGATTATTTTATATCTGCATTAGCCCAAGACCAGAAGTGCCTAGTCAAACAATAAAATTTTTGCTCATAAAATATACAATTGGCATAATGTGCGCCTCGTTCTCCCTCTCTCTCTCTCTCTTTGTCTCCCTGTCTTTTTTCCTCTCGCTACGTATTTACATTATCTTTGATCTACTGGCATAAGCTGCTTTCCACATTGATTTATAATTTATGTGTGTTTTGGCGGAAAATTTTTGGCGAGCTTTACTCTTTACTGATTGCAATTACACTTTTCATAGCATACATTATGGGGAACCGCACACCTACACACACACATACGCATAGAGACACTGGCACACACAAGCGAGAGCATAAACACATCCAAGCAAAAATTAATTGCATTGCATGTTGCAAAATCTAATTAAATTTAGACATGAGCAAACAGGAAAGGTGGGGCAAAAGAAGCAAGAACATATTTTCCCTTTTAATTAAGCAGCTTAATTTAATGAGAGAAACCCCCCCAGCACTCTCCTCCATTCCTCAACAGTAGCAGCAATAATAATATATAATTGAATTGATACATCATTAGGTATTTACGATGAAACATTTATACTGTCGAGAGAGATTATTTTACTGGAGTCTGTTAAAGTTTTCTAAAGGTTTAAGTGAAACTATACAGCATATCGCATAGTTTTTCCATCGTTGGGTTTTTCCGTTGTCAGGCAACTTAACATAAACTGGCATAAATAACGAGCATGCAAATAATACGCATAACACAAACCAACTGTCTAATGCACTCACAACAACACCCACACCCATCTACACTCACACACACACACCCAGAGAGATGCCAACACCCAGCAACCAACAAACACTTACTCATTTTACACACACACAGTCACACACGAGGCGCTCATGTGTAAAAGTTTTTTGTATGCAGCAGCAGAAGCATTTTAACACTTCCGCCAAGGCGAAACGTTAGGAAATCTATCCCAACAACAACACAACAGTCACCCTATATAGTATATATATATATATAAGTATATATGATAAATACCGTTGACATGTTGTGACTTTTATGAGCCCGTATATTGATATGCAGAATGAAAGTAGATAGGAAAAAAACGAAGAAAATTATTTTCATGCTCTCTTGCCTTTCAATACACAATCAAACTCATCATATGCAAAAAGAAGAAAAAAATGGGCGTGGCAGCATCATAGATTTTTAGTATACGGTTAGACGGGTTTTTTCCCTATTTTCTTTTTTTTTTTTTGGTCCTGTTAAGATAAGCTTCCGCTTTGTTATGCCTGCTGCTTACTTTTGATTGACTGAATTTCGAGTTGTTGGTGTACATTATTGGAGTAACTAAGCGCATCTTCATATATATACATACAAACATATATACATCTTTTCACCATTGTCTGATTTTTTTTTGTATATATTTTTGTTTTCTGTCAACTTGGCAGAAACGGGCACATAAAAATGAGCATCATAAAAAAATGGTGTCAATTGGCAAGACGTTAGCCTGACAAATTGCTGACAAAAACCACATTGACAACTCGCTGACATTGTCTCTGACATATATGTATTCTGAGAGAAATCTGAAATGTGGTTTCACTTTTCACCGAAAATGCCAATTGCCAGACAAAGTTCAAGATAGTCGTAAAAAAAAATTGACAAGACACAAGAGAACAAATGCATTACAAGTGACACCTAAAAAATGGCAATTCCCAAATGGAAAGTGCTTCCAACTATGTTTGATTTATCTTCTCAAATAAAGTCAATTTTTTTAATCATTAAAACGGATCTATTAGCAGCGCTATCTAATTAAGTTTACTGATTAATGAGTCGTATCTTTAGAACGTTATATCTTGGTAGAAGTATTTCTTAGCCATGGAAGTATTTAATAATACAAATCAAACATTTTTTATGCGAAAGTCTATAGTAGTCCTAATGAATTTGTTTTTAAAAAAGAAGAACAATAACTAATGAACAATTAAATTGAACTTCAAAGTAAAACCATCAGAAAAGCAAGAAATTACATCTTTTCAAAGTATTCAGAAATGACGATGGCTTGAACCTATGGTTACATCCAAAACTTAAAAATATTCCATTAACAAATTAAAACTATAAAACAAGGAGCATTCAATGAATTTGTCCCACCAAAAACCAAAGTTGATAAAACTTTTTTCAATAAAATTTTTTTATTGATTAAATATGCCATAGTCAAGTTTTATTGGCACTAAAAAGAGGTGCATGGATATTATGAATAGATTATGGATCTCAGTTTTTTAATTAGGAATTAATGATATATAAAGTTTTTTTTGAGTTTATTGCTTTTTCCAGAAGATGAAAAAGATTTTTATTTTGTCATTATATTGCAAATGGCAGTAAATACTTAAATAAAAGTTTCATTAAAAAATGGAGTTAATTGTTTTCGAATATACAAATGTGAACTAAATGTGAGAAGTAATACTGAACGATTAGTTACCAGATTGATATTGATTTATATTAAAGATTATATTATTAAATTAGAATGAAAGCCCTGAATAGAGTAAATATTGAATAGCTTTCGACCTTTTCGAGTTGGCTAATGGGATAGTCTTTGATACGGCTAATTTTAAATGTTTCAATTTAAAGTTCTCCATGCTTTTTGCAATGAAAATCTCACATAGAACAAAAACTAAATTAAACCGGAAAAAAAAGAAAGTTAAAACTTCATAATCTTTAAAAGAAAATTTGAAAATCTCTTCAAAAATTCAACATCTCTAAATAACTATCTTTGTACAGTAATCTCAGACATGTACTGTTGAGTTAGAATATTTTCTAATGGAGGACATAAATTGGAAAATTTTCCTATTAATTTCTAAAATTGTGATACTCCGGGTTTTCATTCTAATCCTAATGAACATCAAGTCAAAAAAGTGCAATTATTTAGTTATTTTAGTTTGTGTTAGCGAGAAAAACTTAGTTACATTTTACTAGTAAATTTATCACATGTTTTTAACTAAAAATTCTTATTCGGCTAGGACTTTGTCCTTGATGTTGTTGCTTTTGAAAAGCATACCAAACAATGTTTAAGCGCTTTTAAAAAAATTTCAACTTTTTTGGAAGAACTTTTTTTTTGACCGCCCACTCCACTTTGCACACTGCATAGCTGAAATGTGTCCAGTTCGTTGTTGGCCAAAAGCCTTTTCTGCCAATTGCTTTGCTTAGCCATTGCCATTGTTTGGTCTGTCAGAGTGCAGCTTTAAGAATCGTTTGATAAGCGTTAAGAGGGTAGGGAGGGTTCTGGCGGAAGAGGAAAACTTGGAATTGCGCTTCCCACAAATGCAACTTGACATTTTTACTGGACGTATATGTATTTGCTTGTATGTGTGTGTATGTACATATATATGTATTTGTGTGCTATGAGATGACCTTTGACTTTGTTGTTTGTTGTTTATTGGCAAATGGAATTGGTCGGGCAATTGTGTTGCAGTTGTTAGCCGTAAAGCATTTTACAAACTGACAACAAAACAATACCCAGGTTATTCGTCTTGATAAGCTGCCACTGCGCCATAAAAGCAAAGAATGAATCAAGTTAATCCCTCTAGCGACAGAATGCCTCAATATGTTGATAATCCCTCAAACAGTTTGAAATGATTTGACTGCCTTTGGTGTATGCTAATTACACAAATTACATGTTGTCGCCTCTGGGTAAATGGCGAAATTCGCACGAATTAGAAATTAAACGCATTGAGATGTAATGAAATGTTTATTAACATTTGTTTTATTGCCATCATCAATCAATTTGTCCAACTTAAGCTCTATTTGGCATTGTACAACTTTATTTTTTTTTTCTTTATACATTTTGTTTTGCTTTTTGGGGGGCGAATCAATCGGTCAAGTAAATAAAACTCTCAACAAGTTTAAATTGATTTCAATTCTTCGACTGGACAATTCTTTCAACTGAATCATGATAAATGTTCACAGCTTGAAAAGAAGGAGAAAACAGAAAACAGAAAACAGAAAAAGGCATTGGATAATCAGATACAAAATGGAGACTGAGACTTTTGGCCATGGAACATGGCTTCCATGAATTTATGCTGTCAATAAAAACATAACTTGCTAGAGGGAAAGAGATAGAGATAGATAGAGAGTGACAGAGAGCCGCGTAAATGTACAAGTAAAAATCGATGCATTTCAATCATATCGCTTTATGGCAAACAATTTTTACGATCCCACAAAACTTTGTCCATCAATTTTGCCGTTTTATGTAACACAACAAGAGCTTAAAGAAAGAAGGTCTAGCCAAGTGACATTGGGAGACTGGAAATCTATACTCCATATAAATGGATTTTTATAGTCAATGTGTCCTCTAAACTTATTTAAATATTGATCAGTTTTACGTTTGTTTAGGATTTTACTTTAATACTCTTGTTTAAAAACAAAAAATCACATGAGAATTCAAGGACACAATGATGATCAAATCAAATCAAAAATCTTCTGTTTTTTAACCAATTTAGTAAAAAGAGTCCAATTAAGCAGTATTATTTTAAATTTATTTTAATTGTAGTTAATTCTGATTCATGTTTATCCTTTTAATAGTCATTTGTTGTTAGTCTAAAAGTTCAGGGAATTTTAAAACAATTTTTGTATTTTTATTTGAGAACATTTCGTCCGAAAATTGGAATGTAAATCAAAAAGACTTTATGACAGTAAGCTTAATTCTTGCTAAAAACTATCTTCCCTAACGTCTTATTAAGTCCGTCGGGATCCTTTTTCTATTTCCTGTTCTTTGATGATTAAAAACCATACCAGATTTCTCTGGCGGCTAGTTGGCTTAACCACACAGAGTCGAGGATAATCCATCTTTAGCAGTCGTCAACATATGCGCTCATTAAAATAAGAGTCAACGATTTAATTCACTTAATTTTTCACCTGCTTTTGAATAGGAACAATATGACTAAAGAGTTTTCAGACAGAGCAACTATTAATAAGAGCTTTTGTAGTTGATTCAATTGGAAAAATTTCATTACGAGACAAACAAACTCTACTAGCCAGAAGCCATCTTTAAATGCAACTGTAAATATACATAGTTTGTTCCTAGCAAAGTCACTTCACAGGAAAAATAAAAGAAAACAATAAAACTTCCTTAAACCAGAAACCGAACTCAACTACACACTTGCTTTTCAAATAAAAGTTTTCACTTTGTGAGAGACAAACAGCAATAAGATACACTTGAGAATTGCTATTTTTTGTTTAATGTTATTTGTTGTGTTATTTAATTTCAACTTAAACCTCTATGGCTTATCAAGCAAGCAATGAGCCAAGGATTTAATGTAAAAGCATAAAATTAAAGCTGAAAACGTCTCTGAATGTCAACTGGTGCATGGTATGAAAAGTCATATGCCTTGATGGTTATGGAAATGAAAATGATTCCCATTAAGAGAGAGAGACAGAAAGAGAAGGAACGAGACTGAGAATGAAGATTAGTATTGGAATGGGAAACAAACTGCAAACAAAAAAACTACAAAAAAAAAAAACCTATGAGGCCAAGAGCGCCAACAGCGGCAATAACAAAGGAAATCCTTTAGAAAAGGAGAAGGCTAAAGAAAAAAAAAGGAGGAAAAACGCAACGAAGCGAGCTTAGAAACAAAATGAAAAGCGGAAAGCAAAAATATTTGCGTATGTCAAAGTGCAGGGCAAATATATGGCATACAATTCAGGCATCTAAGCCGCAGCCTTGTCCCCACATACGAGCACCAGAGAGTAGTAGTTGGGCGACTTTACTCGGAAAACGACAAAAAGGAAGAAGGAGTTCTTCTTGTTTGCACAGTGAAGAAAAAAAAAGCAAAGACATGGGAAGGGGAGAGAATTGTGTCAACATATTGCCGGAAGTTGTTTATGTACATCAAAATGCTAACAAAAGCCCGGCACACATGGCACATCAAAAGCAACTAACGACACGAGCAACTAATTGTTGCTTTAGCAATATATTGTACTTTAGTATGCATATAAATCACTTTGACGCACTTTAAAACTTCTGAGACAGTTTGACCGAATCCAATTTATGATGGCAACTTCAAACATTACGTATACGTCGTGGGGTTCAATTAAAGCATTTAATTGCATTTAAATCAAAAAACTAATTAATATACTACTGGCCAGCTTTTCTGTTTTTCCTGTTTTTCTTCCTTTCAAGAGGTCAATTAAAAAGTCATTTCAGTCTTGAAAGCCTACAAAAAAGTATGCATAAGTATGCGGCAAAAGATTCTGGAAAAAGAAATGCTTGAAATTAATTGTATTTTAATTGTGAGAAACTGAAAAAAATAAAGAAAAACCACACCATTAAACCAGACAAGGAACCAAACCATAAATAATAAGGTATGGCATTCAAAAGGAGGAGCAGAAAACGCAAAAGCCAGACACACAATGCTAAATATCTTCATCTGTCTCTCCGCCCAGACGGAAAAGACCGACGACAGGAAGGTGCTTTAATTGCCAAGGTAATAAAACGAATTTCACTGAAAATCAACATAAGTTGATTACGGGCATGATGGAAAGAAAAGGGATGTGAGTATACTGAATATATGTGTATGAGAAAAAACGCTATAAACTTTTGAGTAATGGCAAATTGGAATTCTTTTGCATATAAGTTGCTTTTATTTTGTAGCTTTTCTTCTTATTTCTTTTTTTTTGGCCTCCTTTCCTTTTGTTTGTTTTTCTTCGTATATATATTTTTGTAAAGCATTTCTCGCGTATTCCTTTTGCACGCCAAGTGTTGAAAATATCTTTATGGATGGTTGGATATATTCATATTTATGTCTTTATTCTTCTCCATGGTTGCTTCTGGCACTATACGAATATGCATTTTGTTGCATTTTCTTTTGCTGTAATCCCTTTAAACAGATGTTGCATCTCCTTCATGAGCAGACAATCGACATTTGTCAGACCTAACAATGATAAATAGCAACATTTACTTAAATATATATACTATTTGCAAAAAGCCAAATCATAGGGCAAAGTTAAAACAACTGTCTAACAAAACTTGTTTGTTGCTGTTAATTTTAATTAAAATTTGAAACTCTTACTCAAAATAGTTAAAGTTTGCATATTATGCAAATGCATAATATCTCATTCCATTAGGAAAGGTTTCATTATTTATTTAATTTGCCAAAGCACTTGGCCTTTCTACACTCACACACACACGTACTCACACACTCACACACGCACTCGCATTTGTTTACATATGTTTTGAGGTTTGGACAAGCCAGCTGTGAGCCACTTCCTGCCTCTATATCCGTCCCCACACCCCACGGTACTCAGTGCCCAAGTCAAGTTACCCCAGTTGAAAATATAATTAGCAATTTCTACCACATCCAAACAGAGTAGCAGAAGCATTTGGCTATGAACATTAATATGCAAAATTTTCGGTCTATCCTCTATGTGACTTTTCACTTTCCTTGGTTTTGGCATTTGCCTGAAGGATATTAAATCACTATTCAAAATTCACTATGTAAGTGTATTGTAGAGTGGTACTTCATGTTATAGAATTCAATCAATTTCAGACAATACTGTCATTTGGCAATGCAAATTTCTGTATTAAACTAGTCTGTTGTCCAGACTAAATTAGTTTCACTTCAATTGATGGAATTTTCTTAGAAATTTCACAGCTTACCTTTGGTAAGTATTTACTACTAAAGTTAAGTTTCTATGAAAGATTGATTAAATAAATTCAAAGTAATTTCATGCAATTCTTAGAATTATTTAACTAACAATACATTTTATAGCAGGCGAATCATTTAACTTATAGTTAAGAGCAATTACTGGCAATAAGTTTAATAGAGATTATGCCAAATTCAATTGGTTTTTGTTATGCTATTTTCAAAATTATCAATAAACATTTATGCAAAAATTTTATATAATTGAATAACTGAAAATGTTTACTTTGGAGTGTCCTTGATAAAAATTCTTGTTAATAACACAAATAAACTCGTAGGTAACATTGTATGAAAGTTCCTCAAGGAATATAGAACAAATAAAATAACTAACTCGCTGATGTTTTAAGGAGCAAATCTTTATTTTCTCATTACAATAAAATCCTGGAATGTCAGGCCTGTAGAAAATACCAAGGAATTCGGGGGACTCTATGAAAGATTGGCTAATTGCGAGGATAGGTACTGATTTTTCAACAAAAATAAGACGCTAAAGGAACTAAATTACTGACAACTACTTATGAAAATGAAAATGTAAAAGAAAATCGCAGAATGTCATCATTGCAGGTGACATAAGAAGTTCATACAAAATTCTTTAAGAATAGAATAGAAAAATGCCAAGTTATGTCAAGTGATTCAATGACAATCGATATTGGAGAAATATAAGCATAGTTGATCGAGAGATGTTTTATTTTATAC
Source organism: Drosophila willistoni (assembly GCF_018902025.1). Classification (NCBI taxonomy): domain Eukaryota; kingdom Metazoa; phylum Arthropoda; class Insecta; order Diptera; family Drosophilidae; genus Drosophila; species Drosophila willistoni. The sequence continues at coordinate 6,309,973 of NW_025814048.1, forward strand.
CCAAATTTAAGAACGAATTCCTCTGTCATCTTTATGTAGAAATGCTTAATCGCTTTGTTGAAATTTGGCTTACGATTTTCTCCAACAACTGCCATTCTCATCCGGATATAAAAGGTATGGTGGGAAGAAATAAATGATTTATTACCAACACACCGATTTCTTAAAAAAAGTCATGGATTTATTGACAGGCCATTAGCTATTAAAAGTCATTAATTTTAACTGGGATAAACACTCTAACTTACTAAAAAAAATTTTAAATATGTTGCATAATTTAATATGCTTTAAAGTTTTAATGCGAATTACATATATGTACACAAAATAAATTATTTAATCGAAATTCAAGGTAAGGTAAGGTGGTGATTTTAGTCATCAATTACAACTACATAAATAACTGATTAACATTAACCAAACACTCAGACCTCTCTGAATTAGATAATAAAAAATGATTTCAAATATATTGAACTTTGACAGACAAAGAAATATTTCATTTGCTCTAATGAAAATGCAACAAGGGTGTTCTTCCCTCTTCAGAATAAAAATCATTTCGTCAATGAAACTCACCAAAAATTCAAGGGTAAAAGTGTCATTTGAATTGGTTATCAGCTAGTATGTAGCTGATGGCTTGACTTTTGACCTTTTGTTGAGAGCCACATAAATCTAGTAGGGCATTGTATTGCCGCTCAAACCCATCGACACCTGCATCATTTTGCAAGCATTTTGCTGTCGCTTTATGCCAGGTCACAAATTAAATGCCAGCCTAATTGTTGGCTCAGTGAATAAAACCTTTGCCCATTAATGTGTCAGCATTGGCCAAATTTATGTTGTCTCTGATATGTCCAGTATATGTACATATATGTCTGTATATATCTTGCTTCTTGTCGAGGCTAATGTTTTTTCTCTGCCTACATCTGGTATAGATGTAGGGCATAAATTAACTTGCCGAAAATTTATGTAATTTATGCAAAAGTCCCTTTACAACAATGTGTTTTACCATGTGTGTGTGTGTGTGTATAACCATAAATTGTTTATATGTGTTTGCAGCTAATGTAATATTTGTCAAATAATCATATAATTTGGTAAGTTAGTGGTAAACGATTTTACACCACTGTGCATATCATTTTAATCATCTTAAAGACTAGAAAAATCTATTCAATTTTTATTCGAAACTTGATAATATTAAAGGCTCCAAAGATTTACGTGAAAAATTTATCAAAAACGATACCGATTTTTTATAACGGAAACCTTTTTTACGAGGGTTTCTTTAACAATAGTTTAAGCTCCTATTTAAGACTATTTTTTTTTTGATTGTCTTCACAAATATTTATAATAGATGACCCTGTGTAAGAGGAAAGTAGTCAGAGCTGAGCTAAAAAGCATTTTCAAAGTTTGAACCATTTAAAAAATGTTTTTCATTATCAAAGAAAAACGTATAAATTATTGTTAAAGTTTTGGAAGTTTTCTGAAAACTTTTTCCTAAGGACAATGCGTAAACTTACAATAGGATACGATACAGTTGGAATACAGTTTGTAATAATTAAAGCTACATAGGTAATCTTACTTTTAACAGTTGCTAAACGGTTCAATTGCCCAAAGTTGAGTTGAAAGTAGCATTGATATCTGTGAACTTTTGAAACCACTCATGACACGATTCAATTGTGTTTCATGTTGCTTTTCTTGCTGCTTGTCGTTTGAAAACTTAACAAACTAACTACAGTTGACACATGATGAAGGTTCAGATACGCTTTCGGTTGTGTGTTTGTGTGTGTGTGTGTGTGTGTGTGTCCTATGTCAGTTCTGTTGGGCATATGCCCAATATGTTTGGGCTTGGGATTGGTTTGACTTGATCTTAGCCCGTTTGTCACACGAGTTGACCACAAAAAGGCTGCTGCTGTTGCTGTTGCTGTTGTTGTTAAAGACCAAAACAGGGCAAGCTGCTCGGTTGAGATTTATGAATGCATGTCTCTCTCCCCACCCTTTAAGTGTGGTATGTCTGTTGCCAAGTTGTAAGCCTTTTGCCTGCCACTTGAGTTGTCAGCCAAACATACGCACTCACAGAAACACACACAAACAAACACACACAAAAGCACACAGACACAAAATAGTAGAAAGCAAAGCTCAGCACGCTCTCGGCAAAACGTGCAACTCGACTCCAATGACATGTTTATGTGGCATACTTGCCGGCGCCAGGCGTACAGCCGTAGCACTCTTTTTAGCACAAATTAAATGTGACATTCGCTTTGAAGCCTGACTTTTGCTTCTGTTTGAAGCAATTAAAAAATACTTTGCCTCCTTTTTGCTCACTCTCTCTGTGTCTCTCCATGAGGAGCACGTACACCTCTAAAACGAAAAAGACCGCAAACAAAAATAATAAAAAGAAATTCCAAAAACCATTCACCATTAACTAATGAGAAATGTGAATGTAAAACTAAGCCAAAAGAGAATCATGCAAATCATCTAGCAAATAAAATTTGTAACGCCAAAGCGACACAAACAATTTAATAAAAACTCCGAGCTGCTTAAAGAAAATTTACATGCTCCATGGCACTTTACAGTCACAGTGTTGCATAGACGAAGGGGCACAAAGCGAAGAAAGAGAGAGACGGCGAAATATCTTCTTTGTCTGCTAGAGCCAGCTTGGTTTATAGTGAAAAGTTTGCCCTCGACTTCGTCTTCGTTTAGGTATTGGTTATTTTTCTTCTTTTTTTTTTTTTGTTGTCGGTTGACGCCTTAACTTTTGTGCCCCGCCTTAAGATATTTTTTTTTGAGCTGAAAAGTTTTTTTCTGCATTCCTGACCAGCAAATCGAATTTATTTTGACAATTTCAGCTTGGTTTGCTCTAAATAAATGTTAATAAGCCCAGATTGAAGTCACTGGCCAAAGAGAAATCCATTGAAGACCAAATAAATTATGTGATTATTTAAATCAGTTCCATTTTAGTTAACGAAAGAGGATTTAAGCAGAAAAAGAACCTTTAAGCTAAAAGCCTTAAAGTTATACAAAAACTTGTGCAATCTATTGATTAGTCAAGACAACCTTTAACAATGTGATTTTATTTTTGCAGAAGCTTAAATTTCTAACTAATGAGAAAACAAGTTGATTCAATTTACCAAACAAAATATATATGTATATGTGCATATGTATAGATGAAAATAGAATCAAATTCAAATTGTGTGAGCAACAAATAATCGTATCTTACATGGCCTTAGCATATGCAAATCACAATGTCTGCCAAAACAACAATGAAATCTTATTAAAGGCCATGTCGAGCATCCGAGCACCCCGTGCTCTTACTTTAGATCCATCACCCAAAAACATGTCAGAGTAAATTTAAATCACACAATAAAGAAATATTACACCTGCGGTGAATATTTCATATTCTTGTTACCGTTTATATATATTTGTTTATATGTCTGTATGTATATTTCTCGTTGCCTTTCATTTGCAACAAGCTCAAGATTCAAGACTTCAAATCAAAAATAAATTTGTTGCCCCATACAACAACAATAACAACAACAGCAACAAAGAAAAAAGCAATCATGAGCTTGAAAGTAAGCAAAAAGTCTGTTATTGCCTTCAAGTATAGTCCTGCACAAAAGGATACCCTGTGAAAAGAAATTTCGTTGCCTAGAATATCTCATTTAAAGTCGATCGTTATATTTAATAATTGATTTTGTAATTTCTTTTGATGTTTTGTTTTGATAGTTTTGTGTACAAATAAAAATTGGTAGTATTTGGGTGCTATTTATCATTAAATAAGTCTTTGTCGCCACCTGTTCTGGTCTTCAAATCTTTAAATGATTGAACAAGGACTTCATATGTTTTGAATATGAACCTGTATTTTGATATGAAAGCGTAGAATTTCCACCTTTTGCAATTAAAAGTGGGTGGCAAAGCAAAGCTACGACCATACACCATCTTTTTGGGGAATGGTACATTAGGTTTGGCTGTGTAGAACTTTGACCATTCAAAAAAGACTTTCCTATCTCACGCGGCTCAATTCAACTTATTATCGATATTCCCGATTTTGACATTCATGGCTAAAACGTAAACAATGAACGACAAAAAACCAAAAGAAAGAAACGAAATTCAAATAATTTTTTTTAAACAATCAACAAATTTGTGCTCAACTGGGTTAGTAGATTCCATGCAGTTCCACAATTTGTCAAGGATCTAGGTTTTTGGCGTTTTCCAAGGCAACAAACATGAAAACCAATTACTCAACTCTTGATCAAATCAACAACTGAGATATAAATTTTAGAAATCGACCAACAAATTACAAAATTTCTGATTTGTAAAGTCAAACTTTTTAAAGATTTGTTATCAGTTTTTTGTCGAATGATTAACTTATAGCGAATGATTAGTTGGAGCACTTCGAGGTGAAAAAAAATTTTTCAGACTGAATAACATTTTTTCAGTGCTGCACTTAATAACGTAAATCGAAAACAAGGTAAATCAAACGATATCAGTTAGCATATATAGATATTTTTTCATTTCATTTCAATCATTCATTTCAATCATTTCAATGAAAAAGCTGAATCAATTTGGTACAATGAAGAATAAAAAAAGTATATAGTTGGTTTGATGGCTTTCTTTTGCTTTCATTCAATAGAGCTAAAAATCAGAAACCATGAATAAATTGACATTGAATAAAGATAATAAAAATATATCCATATTTAATCAGTAACCAAGACCTCCTCAATTGACATTTGATATCTATAATATACCCGTTTACCCCAAAGAATTGAGGGTATGATAAAAAGGTAAAATAAGAAAACGAATCACAACTAAAAAATATGATGAAAATTTAAATAAATTGTTAAAGTTGCAGGCAAAAGGAAATGGATCCAGCATATAAATGCAAATATGCGTGTAATCAGCTTATTTACGCATGTTTATTATAAGCAAATATTAAATTTTCGAAAATTACATATATTTGACAGCCATAAACAACTTGCTCTGTCCAGGACAACGGGGAATGAGAAAAGATACAATGCGCGTTGCGATGGTCGGACGGTGCGTTACGTTGCGGTCCATGGCCTGTTAGGCCTGGCTAACTTTTTGTGGGTCAGAAAATTTTCTATGCAAATTTTTGCGCAACGAGCTAAATTAACAATTAAAAGAAAATATATATACATATATAAAATGAGTGAAACAAGTGAATGTTGACTGCTCATAGTAGAGAATTTGCATAAATTTACATGACTTTATTTCCAGCCGAGAGCGGAGAAATGTGAAAGTGAAAGGAAAAAGTGTGTCAGCATTTGTTAGCATACCATCGCAGCGCCCCATCGCTCCGTTTCCCCCCTCACTTGTCAACCCTTTTTCTTGTGTCATTCTTCATTTCGTTTTTTTTTTCTTTTTCGTCTTTGTTTCTGTTACTGTTTTCCTTTTTTCTTTGAGTAACGCCTCCCACATGGCGTATGCGCAATGTCTTTATTGCCTTTTTGCCTACTCACTTTCTTTTTTTTTTTGGCTTGCGCTGAGCTAAGTTTTATTTACCATAAAAATATAACTTTTTTTTGTGTTTACTTTCCCCTCTTGCTTGCATTTGGTTTTGTTCTTGAAGTGGCTTGTTGGTATATAGAATTTACAGTTTTCCATCTGTCAACGACCGCGATTTTGCTGACTAGACAAAAAGAATAAAGAGGGTTGGCAATTTAGAATCGTTAGATTCCCCAAAAAAAAAAGGAGTCGCCAAGTAGGTTATGATAAATGAAAGCAATTTAAACCAAACTTGGTTGATTCTGGTAAATTTTACTATTTCTACTGATCTGAACATCTTTTTTCTGGCAGTGTCTTTAGGTGTTTTAGTCTAGCAGTTAAGAATTGTTTCGAAATTCAAGTGACAATTTCTTTAGTTGTTAAAAATTAGGACATGTTTATAAAACACTGTACGAAATACTAAAAAAAAACCCAAAGTGAGAGTCCTTTAGGCCTCACATTCAAACAATCAACTAAAATGCTTAACCTTAACAAATATCATGGATAAAAAGTCTTCGATCAACAAAACATGGTTACAGATTGATATAACACAGCAATGAAAGGAAGATAAGAAAAGATTAATATAAGGAATAAGGAGAATAGCGATGGTTTGAGCAATCAGAGTTATAGGTATAGTAAAACAAATATTGTTCTTAACCAATTGGTTTCCATTTCAAGACTTTAAAAACGCTTTCTTTGCAGGTTTAATTACATCCCTGCCTTCCTCTGCCTCTTGTTCCATGTCGGCTTTAAAAATACCCTGGATTATTTATATTTCTTTTTGTATTAGAGATGTCACATCCCACTTATCCCACATTAAGCTCACTTTAGATAAACACAGAAAACAACTTCGTTTGAATATTACTTATCATTAAACAAAGTCAACTATTCATTTATATAGAGGTAAAAATTTAGGTTTAAGTAAAAAACCAGAGGGCCGGGGCTAACTTCGACCGCGTCAAAGTTTGTATACCCTTGCAATTTTTTTGGTAACTCTTTCCTTGCCTATAGCCATTAAAGTGGAAAAACGTTTTATCTAAAAAAGCTGTTTCCGAAAGAACGGCCTACAATCTTAGCATAGCAAATAACGACGATATTGATCAAAGTCACTGTTTTCCACCGATCGTTCCTATGGGAGCTATATGATATAGTTACCCGATCTTTATCAAATTCGGCACAGACATTAATAGATATATAAAACTAACAAATATTTAATTTGAAAGCAATCACTTTAAAAATAACGAAGTTATTGACTGAAAAAGTCACTGTTTTCGAAAGATCGTTCCTATGGGAGCTATATGATATAGTCATTCGATCTTGATCAAATTTGGCGTAGTCGTTTATATGTGAAATTAACTTACCAATATTAAATTTCACGACAATAGCTCAAAAAATAACGAAGTTATTAAGAAAAGTCACTGTTCGTGACTTTGCCATTTGTATGGGAGCTATATGATATAGTGATCCGATCCGGCTGAATCCGAGATATACAACGCCTGCAGTATATACAAGCCTACATGCAAAATTTCAGCGTTGATCCAGACGGACGGACGGACGGACGGACGGACGGACGGACGGACATGGCTATTTGAACTCGTCTCGTCGTGCTGATCAAGAATATATATATATATTATATGGTCGGAGATGCTTCCTTCTATGCGTTGCACACTTTTGACCAAAATTAATATACTCTTTTTGCAAGGGTATAAAAACAGGCATCGAATAAAATAAATAACTTTCAAATTAAATCAGTTGAAAGTATTTGAAAAATTCTACTAAATATCCAAACTAATTTGGATTCCAAACATTTGATAGATAATTCTAATACTTACTATACTTGCGGCTGGTTACTTATTAGCAATTTTTGTCATTAAATAAGTAGTTTATTTAGTAGAAGCAATTTTCATGTTTTTTAAGGACAGAGACTGCTAGATAATTTTACGCCTGATTACACTAAGGAGGAAACAATGTTGAGCAGGCAGTGCCAGCTGGCTAATTGGAAAATGTTGTCAAGCATCTTTGTTGGCCATTCCTTATGCTCATTCCATTCCCTGATGTTGACAACGCGTTGCCCTCGCCTAGTTTGGACCGTAGCTTGAGCAACTTGGCTTTGACTTTGCTTGGGTCTTTCTTATTCTTTAGCATTTTGCTCTGCACACTTGACTGCTACTCATTAATTAAGTAAAAGCAAAATCAAGCAAAAGATTTGGGTCAAGCAGAAACAGATCTGTTAATTAATTTTGGAACTTCCCATGTGTGCTGGTGTGTGTGTTGATGTGGGTGTGTGTGTGTGTCACATCTGAAGTTAAATTTAAAGTGAAAAAAACAATTTTTCTAAAATTTCGTTCAGTTTTTTTGTTTTTTGGCATTGTCTCCACTTGCTCTCTGGGACTCGTTTCTAATTCTGTATATGTACTTTCAATAATGGGCAAAAAATAAGAGCAAACTATACAAAAGCTATGACAATTCTATGGCCATCTGATAGTCTTCATGATTGTTTTTGTTGTAGTTGTTGTCGCTTTTATTGTGATTGTTGTGGTTGTTGTTGCCTAGGCCGTGGCGCCACACAAATGTGTTGCGTATGCGTGTGCCCCAAACGATAGAGAGAAATGACAACCCATATAAAACATATGAGCCAAAATCAGCCAGAGGCTGAAATGAACAAAGAACTATCGGTTATTAAAAGGGAATTGTACCACGATTTGGTAGACGCCTCTGGTTTTATATGGAGGAGGAGCAGCAGTCAAAACTACAATGCTCTTACTCCCATTCCAACCATTTGTCCATGGCATCACAGACTTGAGACCTCTTCCCTCTTCTCTTCTCTTCTTGTTTGTCCTTCAGTCTACCAAGTTTACTATAAATAAGCGCCACATGCTCAACATTTTTATGCTGTTTTATTGCATTGCGCTAAAAGGGAAAAGCAAACCAAAGAAAGAACCGAAACTCAAGTAAAACCCATGACCGTGACCAAAAAAACGAAAGGGAAAATAGGGGAGAGCAGTGGTGGACTCATTGAGAGGGAAGCAGTTTCTTGCTCTGGCTGCCAAAACCTTATTATGTGCTACATTTAACGCCCAGATAGCCGAACAGCATTCGAACAAACATGGCAAACATTGGAATTGCGTCTGACTCTGTCTCTCTCTTTCTCTTTCTCTCTCTCTCTCTCTCTCTCTCTCACTCTCTCTGTCTGCCACGTTTTCCCATTTCCCTTAGCCGTCTCTGTTTCTCTCTCTCTGTCTATCTTTCTGTGGCCAGTAAGTTCTCATTCTACACATTCTATTGTTTTTCTTACGTTTGCCTTTGCCTTTTCCCTTATTTTATACGCAATGCAATAAAATTAAAGTTGTTTTGTAAGCCTTTCTGGCTTGAAGGTAAGTGTTTTTGACGCCTTCATCGTACTGACTCCAACTTTCGCTCCCTTTTTTTCTCACTCTAACTGCAAATCGATTTGCAGTCGTAAACTAAACGTAATGCTAAATTTATTACATACTTTTGGTTCGGTGTGCAGCATTTCCGATTGGCTTTAAGAAAGGCGTAAATTTCATTCATTCTCCGATTGTAAATTATATATACATATCATTCTGTTTTTTTCCCACTTCGTTTGTACTTCTCCATTAACAGAGGATTTATAGAAACATTGTGGCTAAAGGCTAAATATTTAATTGAAAATTAATTTGCAATTGTAGTTCATGGCGCGAACACAGCTGGAGTTGTTTTTAATTAAAGTTTAATCAAATTTGTATTCGTAGGGGGGTTGAATTTCCTAAGTAGGCAGCTAAATGAATTTTTTCCTTAAAATGTCTTCCTTCAAGAAATTGGGCACTGCAGCAATCTCACTTCAATGTTCTTTTTTATTCACTTGTAAGTTTGACACTAAAACTAGCTTAATTAAGAGCAGGGCACCAAGCCCCGCTTGGAGCGAAGTGTGGGGAGTTCTTTCGTGGGGAGAGCGATGGGCACCATCGGGAGAGCGGCGCGAGGTGAAAGCTTCCGCCTCCTTTAACCCTTGTGTTGCCCGGTTGGGCATAAACATGCTCCCCCCCTTGCAGGAGTGCAAGACCCAGGCAGTTTAATGGCACGCTCCGGACAGGGTCCAGCCAAAAACTGTGCGCATCGCAATCGGCCGCCCGCCAACCCCAGGTAGACTCCCTTCTAGCATGACCTCCGTGATCACATCCGCGCCCAGGACCAGAGACACTGACGACGGTCGGTAGAACGTCTCATCCGCCAGGACGATGCCCTCAAACTTTTTGGCGATCTGTGGGTCCACCGGAGCGCTTGGAGTGCGGCAGCACAAGCCATCGACCACCTTCAGGATCGCCTCCAATCGCCATCCTTCACTGATTGGGGACCGGATCACTGCTGCCACCGCTTTCTCTGCCCCTATATTGACGGCTGTCAACTTGAAGGCCGTGGCCAATGACGTCGCCATCGACGATACCGCAGAACAAGGGTCCACCAGGGCCTTCACGTCGAAGGTTTTTCCCTCCGTCTCAATGCGCACCATCGCCGTGGGCATCAGATGCGGATTGCGGTGCTGCAGCAGTGTGGTCAAGGTCAGTTTCGGATCGGAGGCTGGCGTTGGCGCGACCCTTCGTCTGGAGGACTCGGGGGTGACTCGGCGTACGACGGAGCTTGGAGTGCGTCGACGTGGCTGTTCATGGAAGTGAAGCAGCGTGTGGTGATCCTCCTCACAGATTCGGCACTTATCACCGCTTAAGCAGCTTCCTCCGGAATGTTGGTGGGCCAGGCAATTGGCGCAGTACTTATTCGCCAGCACTGCCCTCATCCTCTTCTCCACGTTCAGCCGCAGGAAGCGACGGCATCGCTTCAGAGGATGGATTCCGCGACAGACTCGGCAACGGAAGGACTCAGTTCCTCGCGAACATCTGCGCTCCTCTTTCGATGCCTGTACTGAACGCGGTCTCGGAGCCATGGAAACGGGATCTAGGTTGACGAATATCAGGAAGCTGCCGGGACAAATAATGAAGAAAGCGGATTAATGTAGGACGATAAAACACATATTACTACTGGCAGCTCGGCCCTTCTTCCTTGGGAGGAAGGACCAAGTGCTGGACGCTACTGTAGTTTTACGTAATGGGTTTGAATTCTTTCTTCTGGAGGAAGAAAGATCAACTTTGCGACGGGACGCTTCACAATACCGCGAGCGGTAAGCAGTTCGACGACGCGGACATTGCCGTCACTGCCAGGGTGTGTCTGGTGGATTCGCCCGAGACGCCATTCATTAAATGGAAGATTGTCGTCTTTGAGTACCACCAGATCGCCCACTTCAAGATTTTTAGAAGGGAATCGCCACTTATTGCGCTTATGTAGCTCCTTCAGATACTCGTCTTTCCATCGGGTGCAGAAATGCTGACTCACGGCCTTCAGACGCTGCCACCGGTTAATGATAGACGGTACCTGATCCTTGATTTCAGGTTCCGTCACGGATAGCAATGGACCGCCAACTAGGAAATGGCCTGGGGTCAAAGCTAAAGAGTCGGTGGGGTCTTCAGACATAGGAGAAATCGGCCGCGAGTTCAAACACGCCTCTACCTTAGCCAGCAGCGTAGAGAACTCTTCAAAAGTATACCTTTGGTTGGAAGTGGCCTTGTAGAACAGAGTTTTAAAACTCTTAACTCCAGCCTCCCACAACCCTCCCATGTGTGGTGCCCCGGGAGGGATGAAATGCCAGGACAGATTCTGATGGCTGTAGTGGGATAATATTTTCTGCTGGGTAGAATTTAGGAAATCTTTTTCAAGCACTCTGGATGCACCTACGAAGTTTTTCCCGTTGTCGGACTGCACTTGCTGGGGACACCCTCGCCTCGATACAAAGCGAGCGAATGCTGCCAGAAATGCTTCGGTACTCAAATCCGAAGTTGCCTCAAGGTGAATGGCTTTGGTGGAAAAGCAAACAAAGACACACACATATCCCTTTGATATGCGGCAAGCGCGGCCGGTGAAACTCTTGATGTCGAAAGGACCTGCAAAATCTATACCGGTGGTCGTGAAAGGACGTGCGAAAGTAGTTCGCTGGGCCGGAAGGGTGCCCATTAGCTGTGATTGCAGCCTTCTTTTATAAATCACACAGACTTTGCATGAATTGACCACCGATTTTACTAGATTCCGCAGTCTTGGAATCCAGTATCTCTGTCGGATGAGACGGACTACCAGTTGGCTGCCCCCATGGAGAGAGATCTGATGCGTGAAAAGCACCAACAGCCGGGACAACGGACTTACTACTGGCAACAGAATGGGGTTACGCTCATCGTAACTAAGGGCCGCTGCTTGTTGCACGCGCCCACATGCTCGGATCACACCTGATGCGTCAATGAAAGGATTCAAATTGAGAATGGTGCTAGACGTGGGCAGAGATTTCTTCTGCTGTAGACACCGATGTTCCGTCGGAAAGTAATCACGCTGAGTGACTCGGATCAACGCCTGGAGTACTTGATTGATCTCGCTAGAGGTCACCTCCCCGGAGTAATCGTTTGGCAGTTTACGACACCTTCTGCCGAAACGGATCACATATGCTATCACTCGTAAGGCACGTGCCAGATTGGAAAAACGAGATAATATCTCGTTGGCTGGCTTAGCGATCGCGACGTGGACCTTCACTACCCGCTTCTCCAAGGCAGTGTCTAGTGGGAGTGGTGTCGCTCGCTGCCAGGACTCTTGTGGTTCCCGTAGCCATGGTGGGCCGTGCCACCACAAATCCTTGTGTACCAATTCCTGCGCACTCAGGCCGCGGCTAGGGAGATCTGCTGGGTTGTCCTCTGAACGAACGTGATTCCATGGGGCGTCATTTGTTGCCGTCACAATCTTTGCTACCCGATTTGCGACAAACGTTGTCCATGTGCAGGGTGGCTTATTTAACCACGACAGTACGACGGTGGAATCTGACCAATAAAAAGCCTCCGCATTATCAACTGGAAGTTGCGGAAGAACTGCAGCTGCCAGTTCCGCTAAAAGTGTAGCTCCGCATAATTCAAGGCGGGGCAATGAAACCGTTTTAACCGGGGCGACTCTAGATTTCGCTGCAAGAAGGCAGCATGATATGCCTTGGTCATTGCTAACGCGCACGTAAATTGCGGCACCATAAGCCCGCTGTGACGCATCGCAAAAACAATGGAATTGGATGTCGGAATTTGGGTCATGAAGAACCCATCGTGGAATTCGGATCTGGTCAAGGAAGGAGTAGCTCTTTGTAAAATCCTGCCACCTGTGATGGAGTTCACTGGGCAATTGATCATCCCACCCTAGCTCTTGTAACCAGAGCTCTTGCATAAACACCTTGGCTTGAATCACAAAGGGAGCCAGCCAGCCAGCGGGATCGAATAGCTTGGCGATCTGCCCGAGGACTTCTCGCTTAGTATAAGCTGACTTGACATCTTGGGGTGAGATGACAAAATAAAACTCATCCGTAGTCGCTTTCCATCGGATTCCCAGTGTTTTCGCTGTGCTGGCCTCTTCGATGTCGAGGAAATCAGCATTCAGTAAATGACTCTTTGGAATACAACTGAGCACGCTCTTCACATTCGATGTCCACTTGCGCAAGGGAAAGCCAGCTGAACCAAGAGCGTCTTGAAGTTCATTGACCATTGCGATTGCCGTTGTTTCATTATGAGCCCCTGCCAGGACATCATCGACATACATATAGGACTTGATAATATCGCTAGCCAAAGGAAATTTGGATTGTACATCACTTGCGAGTTGCTGAAGTACTCGGATGGCTAAGAACGGAGCACAGTTAATGCCAAACGTGACGGTATTCAGCTCGTAATCACCAAGTTGCCCCTCTTTATTTCGGAACAGGATCCTCTGAAATGGCGTGTGGATTTGATCGACCATAATTTGGCGGTACATTTTTGTGATGTCGGCATTGAAAACTACTCGGAAAAAACGCCACTTGAGAATCTGAGTAGTGAGATCGGACTGAAGTACCGGACCAGGGTAAAGTATGTCGTTGAGACTTACTCCGTTGGTGGACTTGCTAGAGGCGTTAAAAACTACCCGTACCTTTGTTGTGGTGCTGTCGGGCTTGAAAACCGCATGGTGTGGCAAATAAAAATTGTTATTAGTGCCGTCAAATGGAACCTGACGCATGTGGCCCAAGTCCAAATATTCTTGGATGACGGCGTCATACTCAGTTTTTGCCGGAATATTTTTAAGGAGTCGGCTTTCGTTTTTTAGGAACTGAGCCAATGCCCCTGGTCTGGAATGACCAAGGTTGATGTTGGTTGGATCTCGAAACGGAAGTGAGACCGTATATCTCCCCGCAACATCTCTTCTTGTGGTCTTCTGGAAATTGACCTCGCAAACAGAGTCAGAATCTTCTACCGGTTTGCCCGGTAGATCCTCCACCTCCCAAAACCTTGTGAGAAGAGTTTCAAGTCCCTCCTCTCTGCTAACTGCGACCCTCGTGGTGAACGCGGCACATGAACTGACGGGGACCCCTTGCAACGGGCCTGAAATGACCCAACCGAATCTCGTCTCTTGAGCCATTAAAGATCCGCACACTTCGGTCTGGATGCCGGAAAGAGTCACCGCTGGTATTACATCAATGCCAAGGAGTAGATCGATCTTTGCCTTTAATCTGAAGGAGGGGTCGGCTAGAGGAATATTGGGCATTCCTTCCAGTGTGGCTTGGGCTATCGTACATGACGGCAAATCATCAGCAACTTGGGACAAGACAAACGCTTCTATCTCGATCTGGACTGGAGGTCCATGCGATGACCGAATGCTTATGTGACAGACCTTCAAGGTTCTATTGACCTTTCCGTTAATGCCTGTCACTTCGGCCCTGACAGTTTGGAATGGTAACTTCATGAGTCGGAACATTCTTTCGGATATGAAATTGGCTTCAGAAGCCGGGTCTAATAGCGCCCGTGAAGCATAAGTAGTGCCCTTGTGCCAAAGGTCCACGATCGCTGTACCTAGCAACTTATCTCGTGAGGACCTTGCCTCAGAGGTAAAGTAAGTCCGGACAATATTGTGCGAACTGGGCTGAGCTGGGACCGACGTTGGATTATTCTCCGGTCGGGCGTCCTTGTGCAAGAGCGTATTGTGACGCCCCTTGCACGTGAAGCAATTGTGCTGACTCGGACAATCTTTTACTTGATGTCCTCTTGCGAAACAGTTCAGACAAAGGGACTTTTTCTTTATGTATGCCACCCTCTCTGGCACCGTCATCTGAAGGAAGCGGGGACATCGACGCACCGGGTGATTCTCCTTCATACAGAGATCACAGGATTTTGGTTTGGTGGTCACCTTGGCTTCAAATGTATTAGCCTTTCGGGTGGCTGGAATCGGATTTCGTGGAGGTTTCGATGTGGGAACCGAAATAGCCATTGCAGTTGTATTTTCCACCGCTTCGAGCGTACGGAACCGCTCAGTGAGGAAATCGTCCATCATTTGCCACTCTGGAATGGCAGTCTTGTCTCCCAGAGATTGCTCCCATAATGAAAGGGTATTCTTTGGCAATTTGATGGAACAGAAAAATACGAACATGCCTCCCCAAGTGGTTACTGGCAGGCCACAGTGCTCAAAAGCGCGAATGGATGCCTGCAGAGCATTCTGATGATCCTGTAATGCTTTTCCGGACTCATGGGAAATTTGAGGCAGGTCAAGAAGTGCTCGGAATTGGCTGTTCACGATAAGTCGCTTATTTTCGAAACGCTGTTTAAGTGCATTCCATGCCGTTTCAAAACCATCATTTGTAAGCGGGAATTTTGCTACAATGAGGTTGGCTTCACCCCTCGTTTTCGCTAGGAGATGGTACAGCTTTTCAACAGGGGAAATTCGCGAATCGCTTATGTAGATGGCTGTAAACAAGTCACGGAACGTGGGCCATTTTAAATAATCTCCCGTAAAGACTTCTGTGTCAATGGGTGGCAATCGACAGCCTCGTTCTGCTGGTGCAGAGGTAGGCGCATGACGGTTCGGAGGAGTCGGAGCAGACCTTTCATGGATAAGCTCGTTTAATCGAGCCGTGCATCGCTCGTAAACTTGATAGCATTTGTCATATTTAGCTTGGATGGCTAAATCTTCAGAGTTATCGTCTTTACCATCTATGAGTGCCTCGCATTTCTCATATTCCTGCTCGACCTTCTCCCACAACGCTTGAACTCGATCACGACGGACTTGGAGCGTAAATACGCTGACCTCGGACAGTGACGTGACGTGGTTGTCGACTTCAAACTGACTTAGTTTATCGCAAATGGAACCAAACTTCTTCAAAGCCATGGTGGAAGCAGCTAAAACCCTTTTGGTCTCGGACCGAGTGACTCTTGGGGCGGTTACCAAAATCTGTGGAAGTGGTACCAATGATTTGACCTCTTTTTGGCTTGCTCGTCGTGGCTCTGACGTGGCTTGCTGAAAGGTCGTGCTCGATGGTGCGGACTTGAGAGTTAGTGGACTAGAGAGGGTCTGAAATGCTCGGGAAGGAGGAGTAGTAGGGCTGGTACTCCTCTGGCGCTGACCTGGAGCAGCAATTGAGGATTTGCTCGGGGCTGCAGTGTTCTCAGCTGCTTTCTCGTCTTTTGACGGGCTCGTGCTCATAACCCCAGAGAGTGGCGGTTATAAAGTGGTGAGCTGGCTTGGCACGGCTTGAAAATTAGCCAAAAAGACGAACTGGAACGTTTGGGAAAAACTGGAACACTACCAAACCACTTGAAGAACGGCTTTGAAACGCCTTGAAATAGATTGAAAAAAAAAAAACCAGAAAACGAGCTGGTACGTTTGGAATGACTTGGAACACTGCCAAAAAACCCTAGGAACGGCTTGGAACACCTTGGAATTCAAATATAACTACAAAGATGCGACTTGGAGCGGGTGGAAACACTTTGGAATTGAAATCGAACCAAAGATAAGACTTGAAACGCTTGGAAACACTTTGTAATTGGAATCTAACTCCAAAGATACGACTTGGAACGTGTGGGAATACTTTGGAATTGCAATATAACTCCAAAGATGCGACTTGGAACGTGTGGGAATACTTTGGAATTGCAATAGAACCAAAGATACGACTTGAAACGCTTGGAAACACTTTGGAATTGGAATCTAACTCCAAAGATACGACTTGGAACACGTGGGAATACTTTGGAATTGAAATATAACTCCAAAAAATACGACTTGGAACACGTGGGAATATTTTGGACTTGAAATGTAACTCCAAAAATACGACTTGGAATACGTGGGAATACTTTGGAATTGAAATAGAACTCCAAAAATACGACTTGGAACACGTGGGAATATTTTGGAATTGAAATATAACTCCAAAAAATACGACTTGGAACGCGTGGGAATAGAATAAACAAAAACGCGGAACACAAATTTTTACCAATTAAATATTATTCGATTTTTTTCCTCAACGTGACCCTTCAACCTATATACCCCACAAAGTGCCTGCCAACCTAGGGTATACAGCACAGCTACTTTTGGTCGTTTGCTTTGTGCCGGTCTTTGGCACATGAGCTTGCAGCTGTGCTGGTATACTGCAGTTAAGCGGTACTTATGTATGCTCGTATGTATGTATGTATATAGGCTGCAAGGGATAGCGGGATTTGTTCGCGGTGGTGGAAAAATATATTTGTGTGCGAAAAATTAGAAATTTTGTGGAATGTATGTATGTATGGATATGTATATGGGAATCAATATGTAAAATTTTATGTATGGAAAAAATATGTATATGTATATGGATATGAATATATATATGTAAAATTTTATGTATGGAAAAATATGTATATATATGTATGTGTATGGATATGTATATATATATGTAAAATTTTATGTATGGAAAAATATGTATATGTATGTATGTGTATGGATATGTAAAATGTTGGAGTATATATATATGTATTTAAAAATTTCTTTTTCTCTTTTTTCTTTTTTTTTTTTAAATATGAAAATATGGAATGGCGATATGCAGAGGTGTGAATGGATCGGATTTCTTTATATAAATTAATGTTTTTTTTTTTTTTTTTTTTTTTTAATATGATTTCTTTTGCTGTGTCTAACCGATATGCCCCCAACTTTATAGGGTGTCTGGTCACCAGAAATGTCTAAGTGTGGCTTTTATATGTGAGAGGGTGGTTCACTTTCGTTTTTTTTTTTTTAAAAATCTTTATTATTTGTATTGAAAATTTTCTTCTCTTCGTTGAAAACCACCTTTCACTGCGCGCACACTTTTCCCAGGAGTGGACTGTATTTGCACAAAACCTTTATTTTTGGATTTAATGTAGCACTGGATATGTTTGTAATTTTTGTCACATTCACACACTCTGCTTGCATATACATATATATCTTATATGTAGGAGATCACTTTTTTCGTAGGTTTGATTCACTGCATACATACATATGTGTTAATATTTTTTTGAAATTGCGAAAAAATATATATTGGAAATAGGCAAATAAAATATGGCGCCTTATATACTTGGCCTATATATGCCAAAGTGCGAGGAAAAAACTTGAAGTGGGCGAACCAATATGGCGCCTTATGTACTGGACACATATATATGTATGAAAATTTGGGGACCAAAATTTTCTCTCCTTTGAGGAGGAAAAATTTGCGCGAAAGTAATTTTTACTTGGATTAGGAGAATCAATGGCAACAATTATATGTATGTGAGTATGGGTACGGATGCTGGAGGCATGTACATGTACTCATATACCTATAATTTGCAAAAAAATTACTTAGCTTGAAATATGGATGAAATTCCACCGATGCTAGTGGTTCGAGAGGATCTTAGTATCCGGCTCGAAGGACCAAATGTATTCGTAGGGGGGTTGAATTTCCTAAGTAGGCAGCTAAATGAATTTTTTCCTTAAAATGTCTTCCTTCAAGAAATTGGGCACTGCAGCAATCTCACTTCAATGTTCTTTTTTATTCACTTGTAAGTTTGACACTAAAACTAGCTTAATTAAGAGCAGGGCACCAAGCCCCGCTTGGAGCGAAGTGTGGGGAGTTCTTTCGTGGGGAGAGCGATGGGCACCATCGGGAGAGCGGCGCGAGGTGAAAGCTTCCGCCTCCTTTAACCCTTGTGTTGCCCGGTTGGGCATAAACAAAATTAATTACGCAAAATCAAATTAACAGAAGTCGTGAGCAAAAAAACAAACATAGAATTTCATGTATTTAAATTTCATGGCAGAACAGGAACAAAGCATACATAATTGCCGGCATTGAGGCATTCTAGTTTGCGGAAATTAAACACCAAGACACTTCAATGCAACAGTTGACCTACTCAAAAGTCTCAAGTTAACGTGCCAAGTGCCAGGTGAACAGGACAACCAAACACAACTACATGGCTACACAACACTAACAGCTGAACACTCGACACTCAAGTGCAAGTCAATCGAGGCGTAAAAATACTTTCACAGAAGATGGCAGAAGGCAAAATGCAGAATGCAGAATGCGGCTAAGCTGCAGGAGGCAGCCCAAGACAAGCGAGACAACTGGCTGGCAAGATTCATCCTTAACTGCCAAAGTGGCCGTCAGGCAAGTTGGCCAAAGCTTTACTACTTTTTTTTTCTCCCTGCTGCTGCTGCTTTTCTACGAGGCATTATACCCTGTACTTCACATACCCATTTCGAGTATATGAGAAGCAACATGCAATAAATCATCCTAATTGAGGGGATATCAGAGAACCACTTTGAGCTAAGACAAGGCAGCATGACAAGAAGAAAAAAACGAAAAACTAAAGTTGATATGTAGTTTTACTATATACACTTCTCTTTAGGAATTTTCCTTACTTGCAAAATAGCTGAAAAAAAGATGTGACTAGACAACTAAGAATGAGGTTTCTTTTCAGTTTTTTCCCTAAACTCACTATATTTTTTTATCTTTCGTAAAAGAATTGCACATTCCAAAGTACAGGTCTCATAGTGCTTAATGTTAACCCTATAAAGATATAAAATATGTAGGTAAATCTTAGCAGTAAGAATAACCATATTCCATAAGACTTTTTTGGTTTCATTGTCCTTATTTACATGGTCCTTTATTTTGGTAAGCCTTTTGTTATTGCCTGTATCCTTAGACTCTTGGTTCTTTTACAATTCACTCTGGGTAAAAAATGTTGAACATTTTTAATCAAATTAAAGAAGTTAAAACGGACAATTTTAATATAACAAACAGATTTTTTTGGCTTAGAAGAAAAACATGGACTTTGCCAAAGGAAAAACAGAAACAAGGATTAGAAATATATGCAAATTGGGGTCTTCTGAAAATAGTTTTCCCCCGGTTTATATGCATCCCCTCTTATATATATATATACTTCTTTGTCGATATTTCCATTTGATCTCAGATCTTTTAAATTCTATGAATATCGTAAGATTTATTAATCTAAATATGTTTATGTAAAAAATAAATTGTCCCATAGTAGCAACATGTCCTTGCGGTTTGCGGTTACTGTAGGTAAAGCGAATTTAAATAGTTTTGTCATCAAGAATTTAAAAGGTATAGACAAATCGGTGCCATTAATTTGTTGATGCTACTTATTTTTGCAAGTTTCTCTCAACTATTTTCTGCATTTTCACAGCCAATTTTGAGCAGGTGTCGACTTTGCCTGTCAAACATTATCGGCTTTGTTCCGTCCTTTCTTGGTGGTATTGTCTCATGGTCGCCATGAGAACATTGTGGCAAAGATTCTTTCAAGAAGATGAACATCAATTTACAAGTGTAAGTGGGAAAAATGTGAAAAGCGGTGTAAACTTCAAAACCACGCACACTAATTGTAAGTCTTAAAATGTAGAAAAAAATATTTCTTTGCATTTACTCACACACACCCATCCACAAATACACAAACACTCACACCCCTGAATAGCCACACACTCACAGAGAATTCTTGAAGCAAATGCAAATATTTGTTTCGTCTTGGCAGAGAGACGAGCCCCGGTCTTCTGTCTCAGTCTCAGTGATTGGAATGCGGTGGAGAATGACAACGCGCAACTGAAATCACGCAGTTCGCATACGCCATTGAATTTTAAATGAAGTCAGCCATCTCACCCACACGTTTCTCCATCACCCCCATCTACATTTCCATCGCATCGCAGGGAGATCCTTCTGCTGGCATAGTGATATGTTTATAAAAATGCAAGCGAAGCCAAGCCAAAGACAAGGCAAAGGCAAGGCCCTTGCCAGACCTTAAAAGCCACTCTGAAGCCACGCCCCTCGCATTCTTATTTCTTGAACGAGACCCTACACTTTCCACTCCCCCTACTCACACACACAAACACCATCTCATCACCAAAGCATAATTGGTGACGTGTGCACGTTCTTGTTGTCGTTGGCGCCGCCTGCACATTTGATGCTTATGAAATTTTTACCGTCACTTGAAATTGAGAGGGGGGGAGGAGGGGCAATGCGGCATGCGGCAGTAGAATTCATTCGCATCCAATAACCGGGAAATGTTTAAGCAGCAGCTTCGAAAAAATTAGCAAAGCTTAAAATATTTGTTGGTAAAATATGCAAAAATTATATCAGCATTTTGCGCATCATTTAAAATTTATGAAAAAAATCTAAAAGAAACAAAGCAGGGAAAAATGCTGGAAAAGAAAAATTAAAAAATAAACTGAGCAAGGTTGCATTTTCATAAACAGAGAAAGAGAGAGGGAGGAATGTCAGAAAGGGCAGCTAGAAAAGCCATGTCAATTGTTAGAAAATCCCATACAATATACATTTATAGAATAGAGTATCATGTCAACGTTTATGCAAATTGTGTCAAAGTTTTCTTTTCTTTTTTTTTTTTTTTGTTAACCAGTCTACCTTTACTTGTTTTATTTTTCCCTCAAGTTAGTGCGTTTGGGGCGCAGACACAATGATTGCCTGACAATGATGTGCAGCTTTCCCTTACCCATTTTTTTTTTCATTTCCTTCCCTTTTTGCACATTTGGGCTTATAAATTTTTGAAAGGCAGCCTTAACTTTTCAACAACGCCGGAAAACTTTTCCTAAAAAGGAAAAGACAGAGAAACTTTCGATTTTTTTCTTTTTTTTTTTTGTCCACGTTTTTCCCTTTTTTTTATTTTTGTCTGTTCATTTTGTAATTTTCATGAGGAGCAGCAGCAGCTGGAAGTTTACTTTTGCACTCGATGCAAATGCATCGTCAGAAGGCGACACACTCAGTTGGGAATACCATGGAATTGAGTAGGATGTAGCTGCAGTTGGCCAATAGTTTACTTTAACTTCCTGGCTCCGAAG